>NW_007735258.1:50073-56430 GCF_000696425.1 Galeopterus variegatus | reverse complement strand
AATGGGGAAGAGAGAGACCGGACAGACCTCGGGGGGGGGGGGGGGTTCAGCCCAGAAGATCAAGACAGGTGGAGCTTAAGGGCCAACCTCAATGATTGAAGTTTTTCATGATAACAAGGGACTAGACTTGTTCTATGGCGAATTTTCAAAGTAGAACAAGGACAAAGATTAGAAATTGTAGGGAGGCAGTTTAACTTTTATTTGATAACTTTTATCAACTTCGCATTGTGATGTGAACTATTTGCCAAGCACCTTGCATGAGTGGGGGATGTGTGTAGTATTTTGAGATTGATTTCCTTCCTGTTCTCACAGCTGTAGGGGAGAAGGAATGGACATTTAATACTGTAGGCTAGGGCTGTTCTTTGAGGGTGAGAGGTGGTAGTTAACTGCTTTGCTGTGTTCTAGGACTGCATTGAAGAAAACTCCCACCCGAGCCAGTGTGTGAAAGATAAAGTTACACGGAAGTATCCACAGGTGAGGAGGTGGGTAAGTGCCAGGATAGATAGGAGGAAGGAGGGGTGGCATCCATGTGTGGCTGAGGATGGTTCTCTTCGCATTCTGGGCTGCAGGAAGGGGCAGAACTTCTGATCATAGGTCTGATGCTGGGTCCTGATTGCTGAGCATGTGAGAGGAGCTGGGAGGTACCCTAGGACTGGCCCTTGTTGTGGCCCAGGCCCTTGGAGGGGCACCTCTGTGACCTGCCCAGAGACAGAGGGCATTGGCGCATCATCCTGCAGCTGAGAGAGCTGTGGCTAAGAGGGTGACCACCATGGTGTCTGCACTTGGTCCCTGTCCTCCTCCCTCCATTTTTCTGACACCTTAATAGTCTGGAAATCTCACAAGATTCTAAGGAGGGGGAAGGAAGAGTGGGATATAAGTTCTTTCTGGCCTGGAGGAGGAGGAGGTTCAGTGAAGCTTGACCTTGAGTTAAAAAAATAAAGGTACGTGATATTGCTTACGAAATGAGAGGGAGCGTGGCATGCCACTTAAGAACCCAGTGCTGGAGCCAGACGTCCTGGGTTCAGATCCTAGCTCAGTGGCCATTTACTAGCTGTGTGACCTTGGATAAGTTACTTACTCTCTCTGTACCTTATTTCCCCACCTTTAAGTGGAGAAAATAATAGAACCTAATGAGTCAATATTTGTAGGGTACTTAGACTCCTGGTTAAGTGCTATATAGATATTATAAAAAATCAATCATGTATTTTGAACTCAAATTCGTATCTGTCATACCTACTATACATAGGGAGCTTGTCCAGGATTTAGAGTTTAAGAGGGAGTGCCTTTTAAAAGAATGTAAGTCTTGAAGGACCTTTGATTTAGTCTCTGGCTTTGCAGATGGGGAATTGAGGCCCGGAGAGTAGAAAGAACCTGGCCAATGTCACTCTGGACCAAGCTGATTTAGTGGCAAAACAGGGACTGGAACTCAGGAGTCAGAGAGCCCCAAGTCTGAGTCCTGAGTCAGTCTCTTAGTAGCTGTGTGATCTCAGCAAGCAACCGGGGCTGTCCAGCTGTAGAATGAATGGGCTGCTTTGTGAGCCTCCAGGCCTGAGCAGGATCAAGCCGAGGCTGTCTGATCTCCAGCTGGTCCGAGGACTGCTTTGGGGATGCTGCCCAGAAGAGAGGCTGTCCTTTCATTCAGATGTCCAGCTGGCCTTCAGGGTTGGAGAGGTTTATTTGACTTCCGGTGGCCTTATCATAGCTGATACCAAGTTGCTTTCAAAGACTTGAGAATCTTCACACCATTCCTGGGAGAGTTCTTGCCCACAGAACAGTGAGGATCCAAGTGTGGGAGCTGCAGTGGGCCACCAAAGACTTAAAGTTCTAAGAGTTTGGGTCTAGCCCGTCTTAGCTGAGCACTTTATAACACTCAAACCACTTCCTGCATCTTGCTTTTAAAAACCTTGCATGTTGGGGAAGCAGGGATTTAAATGCCATGGGCATCACTGGGGTGAACAGACTGTTGCTCCACCTGGTGGCTTCTCCATGGTTCATCAGAAATGTCTTTCCCCTTACATTTGGGGTGTGTTTGCCTCTGGGGACCAGAAGTGCTCTCCCCTGAAGCCTTGGCAGGATTCCCGATATGACTCTGGAGAAAGTAGAGGTGTGGAACACCCCAACATCATCTGAGATTGCATTTCACCCGGCTTTGGGGTGCTTTTGCTTCTCATGGCATCTGTGACTTGTTTTTGGAGGATCTAATACAATAGCCCACAAGCACAGGGTGGCCTTAGCCAGTGGCTGAGGGGCGTGTGAGAGTATGAAAGGCCATCTCCCTTGCCTCGGCTTGGGGCAATGACTGTCATTCCAGAATTCCCCTGTGGGATCAGGCTGGAGCCTCTCTTGGCAGGACTTGCATGAAATCACATCATTGCTTGGTTTCATTTTCTTCCCTTTTCTGTTTCTCTGCTCCATCACTGGTTTCCTGGAGCCCTTTGAAATAAATCACTTATACATGAACCCTTGTCTCCCTGGCTACTTCTGGGGAGTCTGACCTAAGATGGTTTCTTTCAGGCAATCCACCATGACCTCCACTGGGTCAGGTTTTCCTCCCATGTGTTTCTAGAGCACCTAGAAGCTTTCCCTGCCATGTGGCTTTTCCGTGGCTTGATTTTCTGAACTCCCTGCTAGACCACATGTTTCCGACCACAGGGATCTTATTTGACTTGTTCATAAGTCCACGTAAGTAGTTGTGGTCTCTGTCTGTCATAACTCTAATTGTCAAAACAGGCTAACATGCAGGAAATCCCTCTGTTAGGTTGCAGGTTTGATTACTGGAACCAATGCCCAAATATCAGATGCTTAAATAAAATACTATTTCATTTCTCTCTCCTACAACAGTCCGGGTGGTCTATAGTGGTGGTCCAAATTCTTTCTTGTTGCTTTTTCATCCTCAATGTGTGGTATTTGTCTCTTGGTCTGTTATGGCTCCAGCTCCTGCCATTACATCTGCATTCCTGCTAGCAGGAAATAGAGAAGGGGATGTGCCCCTTTCCTTAAGGGGCGTAACCAAGAATTTCAAATATTACTTCTACTCATATCTCATTGGCCATAGTGGAGTCATTGGGACACTCCTAGGTGAAAGGGAGGCTGGGAAATGTAGTCTTTAGCTGGGTGGTCACAGACTAGGGTAAAAGTTGGGGTTTGATTACTAAAGGAAGGAGATGATTAGCAGTTCCTGTTATACCCTCCTGTTTCAGTGAAGATAAGTTGGGTTACACTGTGAAGACAGACAATCCCTAAGTCTCAGAGGTTCAACACAGCTAAGGATTATTTCTCACTCATGGGTTGGCAGGAGCTCTGCTTATTACTGTCACTTAGGGACACAGGCTGATGGGTGCTCTGTCTTCATGCAGGGTGATATAATTTGGATATGTTTGTCTCCCCAGAGCTCATGTTGAAATCTGATCCCCAATGTGGCAGTACTGGGAGGTGTTTGGGTCATGGGGGCAGATCCCTCATGAATAGATTAATGCCATCTCGGGGTGGTGGTCGTGGGGGGTGTATGTGAGTGAATTCTTGCTCTGTTAGTTCCCACAAGAGCTGTTTGTTTTAAAGGAGCCTGGAAGCTCCCTCCCTCTCTCTCTTGCTTCCTCTCGCCGTATGATCCCCTTGTACCTGCCGGCTGCCCTGCCATTTTCCGCCATGAGTAGAAGCAGCCTGAGGCCAGCGCCAGATGCAGCTGTACCAGAATCATGAGCCAAATAAACCTTTTTTCTTTATAAATTACCCAGTTTCAGGTATTCTGTTATAGCAACACAAAAACGAACTAATTCACAGGGGAAGGGGTCCTGTGGCAAATTGGACTCTGGTTCTTAAAGGTTCTGCCTGGAAGTGACACACATCACCTCTGCTCACATTCCATTGCTTAAAGTAAATTCCATGGCCCTGGCAAACTGGGGGCCGGGTAGGGAGTGGGGGGTGATGAATAGGGGAGGGGGAGTGTGGTCTCACTACAGAATGTTTGTGAAAAACAACAATGGCCACTACCCTTCACTGATGTACTTATGCTTTACTTTTTGGTTTTCCCCACCCCACCCCTCTGTATCTTTCAGCCAGTACATATAGATTTGGATGAGGTTATACGGGAGGACATACACAGGCTGTTAATAAGTGGGAGAATCAGGCCAAAAAATGGAAATAAATCCTCAAGCTATACTTTAACCATGTTTATAATCACAACTTGCATTTATGCAAGATTATGTATACATGTGGTTTTATGCATAAATATAATTAAATTATAAAAGAAAGAAGTTTGGGGCTGGCTAGTTAGCTCAGGTAGCTTGGTTAGAATGTGGTGTTACAACACCGAGGTTAAGGGTTTGGATCCCCATACCAGCCAGCCCAGATGCTACAAACAAACAAACAAAAACAAAAAAAGAGAAAAAAATTTGTAAAATATAAATTCGTTTACCAAACCCAACGAAATAATAACAATAAAGCTGTACCATATTGCTGTAGACTGAATTGTGTCCCCCCCAAATATTCATATATATTGAAGTCCTAACCCCCAATGTGATGGTGTCTGGAGGTGGGGACTTTGAGAAAGGTCAAGGGTTTGGATCCCCATACCAGCCAGCCCAGATGCTACAAACAAACAAACAAAAACAAAAAAAGAGAAAAAAATTTGTAAAATATAAATTCGTTTAGCAAACCCAACGAAATAATAACAATAAAGCTGTACCATATTGCTGTAGACTGAATTGTGTCCCCCCCCAAAATTCATATATATTGAAGTCCTAACCCCCAATGTGATGGTGTCTGGAGGTGGGGACTTTGAGAAGTAATTAGGTTTAGATGAGGTCATGAGGGTGGGGCCGTCATGATGAAATTAATTCCCTTATGAGAAGAGACACCAGAGAGCTTGCTCTCTGTCTCACTCCACCATGTGAGGACACAGCGAGGATGTGGCCCTCTGCAAACCAAGACGAGAGGCCTCACCAAAGTTTGATCCTGATGGCCCTGATCTTGGACTTCCAGCCTCCACAACTGTGAGAAAATAAATTTCTGTTGTTTAAGCCACTCAGTCTATGGTATGTTTTAATTGCAGCCCGAGCAGACTCAGATACATATTAGCTATGTAGTAGTATTAGGTTTAAGTTTAGGTGCGCATTACAGAAAACCTAAAATAGCTATAACTTAAACAAGATAAAACTTGGTTTTTTTTCCCTCCCACTTAAATCTGTCCAGAGTTTGAATGGTTTCCATTTCCAAGGTCATCTCATAGTCCAATAGCAGTTCGAGCCTTCACACCTGAAATCTAGGCAGCAGTTAAGAAGGCAGGGGAGGCAAAAAGACTCACCCCCCAGCTGCCTCGGCTCCTTTACAACAGCCTTCCACGAAATGCCTCTCGACACTTCTGCTTCTATCAAAAAGTCACTCAGTCAACTCACAGCAAAGGAGGGTGGGAAATGCAGTCTTTTAGCTGATAGGGCACATTGCTATCCTGAATAAAATAGACTCCACTTTTTTTCTGAGGAAAAGTGGAGAATGGATAATTTTGTAGGCAGCTACCAGCCCCTGCTGCCAAGGCACAATACATTTTCTGGATTGTGCAGGCTGGTCTGCTGCACAGTGTCGGAGCCAGGGGGAAGAAGCAGGACTGAGAAACCAGCCAGATGATCTTTCACCTCCAGAAAAAACAAAAAACAAAAACAAATTGGGGATATACATACCAGACAGCAAAACTTCCTCCAAAAACTGTTTTCCAACCCAGTTCTCAAATCTCTCCCTGTACCTCTGATTCTCAAATGTCTGTTTATCTCGAACTCTAACCTACCCGTCTAGCCTTCCTCACTTCTGTTTACATCCCTTGTCCGTCCATTCAACCCATATAACGAGATCCAGTGCTGAGCAGCTAAACAAATAAGCAAAACAAAACCCCACCTTTTAGAAGTGAGTAGAGAGAAAATACAGTGAATACTTCTACTTTAATATTTATTGTTCCTGATCAAGGTCGTTTGAAGGACTGAGATACCTTGGGATAGGGAGATCTCCTTGTTTCCTCTCAAATCCCAACCAAGAATGTGACTATCTTGAGGCTGGTGATGGTGTCTGTTCATCTTCGCATCCATAGTCTTTGCAGTTTAGGTATTTGGTGAATGCATGTGAAATGAACGAACAAATGAACAGGAGAAAAAAGTAAGGCACTGCCTTCTCTAACAGGGACTATTTGTACCCATAACATTTAGTATTTTTTTATTTTTGCATGTATCAGGGCCACTCTGGATATGAATGAAATTGGATGTAATTGAGGCATGGGATGTGGGGACATAGGTGCACGCGATAGAAGACCAGGACCAGAGGGGATGAAGGTAGGTTGAAAAGGGCCGGAAGTGGAGAATAGCAGGGAACAAG
>NW_007735258.1:49165-49763 GCF_000696425.1 Galeopterus variegatus | reverse complement strand
GGACCAGAGGGGATGAAGGTAGGTTGAAAAGGGCCGGAAGTGGAGAATAGCAGGGAACAAGATAGAAACAGCACCTTTCCAAAGCCATCTGCCTCAGATGACCCATTTCCTGCAACTTTCTCTCCCTCCCTCCTTTGCCCTAATTCTCTATCTTTAGAGAGTTTTTCAGAAGCCCCCCCTTTCCCCCTCCAAGATGGCTTGGCAATGATTCAGGACATGCAAAGAGTATGCAGCAGTTTGCCATTTCCCCTCAACACTCTCAGTGGAATTATTGTGTCTGTCACATTCACAGGTTCTCACTGTTATTGTTTTAGCTTTAGCAGTTTCTAGTATCTGCATAAAATGATATATAAAACAGAGCCTCTGCCTGTCCTTAGAGAAGTTACTATCCAGGGGGAGTGAATGGTCAAATACAGAAAAGTATAGTAAATGCTAAGAAAGGGAGTGTGGGATGTTTGAATAACATGCAAGGGGGGTACTTAGTCTTGGGGATACAAACAAACAAACAAACAAACAAACAAACAAAAAACCAAATGCCTTCTAGATGAAGTAGAGTCTAAGACCTAAGGGCATGAGTGACAGAAAAATAGTGGCTTAC
>NW_007735258.1:46820-48174 GCF_000696425.1 Galeopterus variegatus | reverse complement strand
TTTCCCTCAAAAGCAATACACGTGGAGAGTTAAAAATCACATAGCACTAAAGGAGTTATGACTAAGAGTTAAGCTCATCTGCCCTGGCCCTCCCTATCCCTCAGACAGTGTCAACCTAGCTTTCCGGCAGCTGATGTCAACAGGAGTCACTCTGACATTATGTTCAGAGTGAAATGTTTGCACAACCAACAACTTGGCATCCCTAAAAGGGTCACCAGCTGTCCCATAAAGGTCAGTAGCTGAGGCTGCCTTCCTCACTGATCCTTTCTAAAGTAGGCTGCACTGTAAGGGGTGACCACTGATTGGAGAAGGGTGATCACCTGACCCAAGGGTCATTAACCCATAGGCTGCTTGGCAGCCTATGAGGTGGCAAAGATGAAGAAGCCCTGCCCAATAGGAGCAGTGATGATTATCTTAGCCAATCAGATTCATTCCCTCCAGAATTTGAAATAGAAATTTTGTGAGAGTCTGCTGAAAGGAAAAGGTGATGACACAAAAGAGAAAGAACAGAGTCAAATTAAGGAGGGTGAGGCCTTGGATGCTGCTGTGCTTGGCACTACCATCACCCCTGTACTTTCTGATTATGGGACCCAATAATTTCCATTTTGCAGAAGCTGGTTTGACTTGGGTTTCTGTCACTAGCAACGATGCTCTTAATTCAGCGTCTAACAAGGTTTTGAGTTTTGGGTTTTGAGAAGCCGTCTAAGAAGTTCACCTCCTGGGGTACCATTTTTCAAAGTGACAGCTACGGACACGACTGAAAGGCCCAACAGGGAAAGGCTGTTCAGTACAAGCTGCACGGGGAAGACGGCGCGAGCATCAGGGCCCTGCTTCCCCGGTCATCAGCCTTGTAACCCTGGGCAACCGAGGATGTGTAAAGCCGCTGTGCTTTATAAAGCACTTCCCCCACGGAATGCACGAAAAGTGTAATCTAGGGCCTTGGGAAGCGAGTTACTTTTGGGGAAACTACTCAGAATTGTTTTGAGGAGCCTGCCAGTCCCTTCCAGACTGACGGGCACTGACAGTTGTGTGCCCGAGGACACTTAGGTCTGCGGCCACTCCAGTCCTGAGGCCAAACTATGTCACGGAAATGAGTGTGTGGTTGGCCTGGGGGTTCCGCAGTCTGAGCTCAGCCCTTCCAGGGCCTTCCCTAAGTGCTGGGACTCCACCTGTTTCCTCTCCGGCCTCTTTGAGCAGCCTCCCCAGGCAGCAGTGACAGGAACCCCGCACTCACCCGCTAGGAAGCCGCACGATGTTTGCGCAGGCGCACTCGCCCAGGCGGCCTTGGTCTCCGCCCGGTGGGCAGTGTCTCCTCCGGGGGCGGGGCCAGAGGCGGGGGGCGGGGCCAGAGGCG
>NW_007735258.1:45542-45834 GCF_000696425.1 Galeopterus variegatus | reverse complement strand
CGGGGGCGGGGCCAGAGGCGGGAGGCGGGGCCAGAGGCCCTCGGGGGCGGGGCCGGGCTTCCAGAGCGCGCGGGAGTGTCTCTTGGGCCCTCCCGTGGGTGTGGTACCGGGTGGCCGTGAGTGCGCGTTTGTGTGCTGGACAGTGTTGTGGTAACTCCAAGGCGCGCCAGGAGGGGCGCCCAACGTGGTCGGGAGGCGAGTGGCGTGGCCCTGCTCCAGCGCCGGGACGTTGGAGGGGGTGTCACTTCCGGCGGGAGGGGCGGGCCTCGTAGATACCGGAAGTGTGGGCGCA
>NW_007735258.1:44034-45308 GCF_000696425.1 Galeopterus variegatus | reverse complement strand
ACACACGGGAAGCATGTGACAGAGTGGGGTTGGAGGGACTTAGCCCTTTCTCCAGGTCAGTGAGAGGATGAGGATTTCAGCCTTGGCTCTGTTCTTGTCCTTTATTCTGGACCCAGATCTTGGACTGCTTAGTGTCACTGACCAGTCCTTACCCCTGGACCCTCTGGGTACAAAGGGCAGTGGTATATATATATACCCAGTGTATGCCTGTTTCCTCTCAGTTTCCTCTCACAGCCGGTGTGGTGATTTCCCACTTTATGGATGGGGGAAGGAATTACCCAGGGCTATGTTGTGAGTTACTGGCAAAGCTGACTGCATCTCAGTGTGTCAGCTCCTGAGCCCAGGCAATGCTTTCTCAGCTACACCTTGTTTAGGCTAGTTCACCCTGGGACTGTCCGTATTCAGCCTTATAAACTTCACAGACTCATTTCTCTTTGCTTCAGCAGTATCCCGGTTCTCAGTTGCTGTCTAAGGTCTTTTCCACCCCCTTCGTTGGCTCCATGCCTCCCGTTTCCTACTGGAGCACCCAGGATGCTGCCACCTGACTCCCAGCCCTAAAATTGGAGGTGGTGGTGACAGGGGGACTGTAGAAGGAGAGACTTTTTTGGCTGTCATCCGAAGCTGCAACCCTGCTCATACCTGCACTCTGGTTCTGGGCGGGATTGAGGACTGTTGGGGTAAAATAATGGATGCTGAAGTGAGTCTTTGTTCTTGGCAGCCGTAGTACCCAGAAAAGCCTTTTTCCTAGATTATCTTGGAAATCTGGCCCGGTGCCTTTGTAACTTTCATTAAGTACAAAATTGTTATTGTAGACTTCATCTGGGTAGTTTCTGGTGGCTGTTTTGCGGGTAGCAACTAATAGCTCTGATTTCTTGCTTGGCTGCCTTGTGCTAGGCACGGTTCTAGGGGCTTTCTCAACATACTGAATTCTGAGAACATTTCCAAGTAGGTGGTGATCCCATTTTACAGATGGAGTAAATGATTTGTAGAGATGTTAGATAACTTGGTTAGTGTCACACAGCCAGTAAGTGGCCAAGTTGGGATTTTTAACCTATCAGTCTCATTTCAAAGCTAATGTGCTTTTAAGTATGTGATATTGCCTCTCAAATTCCTTAGTTTCCCAAACTTGCTGGACCTTAAGAATTATCTGTGATACTTGTTAAAAATACAGAGCCTTGCCTTTGGAGATTATTGTGATACTGTCTGAAGGGGGACTCAGAAAACTATTTTTAACACTGGATGATTCTTACAGTAAAGCAGGTTTGGGAAGCACT
>NW_007735258.1:34149-43566 GCF_000696425.1 Galeopterus variegatus | reverse complement strand
CCAAACTTGCTGGACCTTAAGAATTATCTGTGATACTTGTTAAAAATACAGAGCCTTGCCTCTGGAGATTATTGTGATACTGTCTGAAGGGGGACTCAGAAAACTATTTTTAACACTGGATGGTTCTTACAGTAAAGCAGGTTTGGGAAGCACCACCGTAGGAACTTTGTAGATTTGCTGGGCCACTGGTAGCTTGGAAGTGAGATTATTACTAAGGATTCTTGTTTTCTTTTTGTTTCTTGCTTTGAAATTTGCTAATCTGCTGCCAAAAGGGCATTGAGATAACTAGCCATATGTATCATTTCTGGACACTGTTGGCCAGTAGTAGTAGGGTTTTTCCAAACTGACATAATCAGGTCATTGAAGACCATGTTTTAATCCAATTGGATCTCCGTTATGTGGAAATTCTGCTATAAGTTTCCTTGCAGGATCTGGAGTTTTCAGAAGGTTCTGGTTTGTTCCCAGATGGTTGCCCTGTGACAGAGAGACCTCTGTAATGGCAGTAGTCTCTGAGGTTTTGCTACTTTAAAGACATGTTTACTTAGGTGCCCTCTCCATTTCATTTCTCTCTTCTTTATCTGCTTTCACTGGTTTACATGAAAGAGGGAACACATATTAAACAGGTTTGTCTTAGCTGGCGCTGACAAGTGGGGCCCCTGGGGCTTAGAATGGGTTGTGGAGGAGAGGGGAGGAGAGGAGGAGAGCCTCTGACCTGGGAACTTCACACAGACAACTCAGGTCAGGTAGGCCTAGCAATGAAGACCTGTAAGTACTTTTAATCCTACTGCTAATTTATCTGGTCCCTCCTCAGCAGGATTACAGGTAGTAAAAGGGGCAGAGTTAGCATTACAGTATTACTTTATTTTCCTGGCCAGTAAACATTGACGTCTAATTTAATTTCTTTATAAACAGAAGACATACTTTGTATGATTTGAATTGTTTTAAATTTACTAAGACTTTTTTTATGGCCCAGGATTTGGTCTATGTTGGTAAATGTTCTGTGAGCACTTGAGAAGATTGTGTTGTTGGGTGCTGTTGTTGGGTGGAGTGTTCTGTAAATTTCAATTAAGTCAAGTTGGTTGGTAATGTTGTTCAAGTTGTCCTTAGTGATTTTCTGTGTACTGTTCTATCAGTTATCGAGAGAGGGGCATTGAAACTTCTGACTGTAATTGTGTATTTTTCCATTTCTCTTTAAAGTTTTATCAATTTTTGTTTCATGTGTTTTGAAGCTCTGTTATTAAGGGCATAAACATTTACTAGTATTATATTCCCTTGATGAACTGACCTCCTTTATCATGAAGTGACCCTTTAATCTCTGGAAATATTCTTTGTTCCGTAATCTACTTTGTCTGATGTTAATATAGACAGTCCAGCTTTTTAAAAGTTGGTGTTAGCAGATTGATATCTAGTATAGATAAAGAACTCCTCCAACTCAACAGTGAAAATAGAAACAACCCAATTCAAAAATGGGCAAAGGACTTGAATAGATATTTCTGCAAAGAAGGTATACAAATGGCCCCAAAGCAAAAACATGAAAAGGTGCTCAACATCACTAGTTATTAGGGAAATGCAAATGAAAACCGCAATAAGATACTACTTCACACCCAATAGGATGGCTCTTATCAAAATAACAGAACATAAGAAGTGCTGGTGAGGATGTGGAGAAATTGTAACCCTTGTGCATTTTTGATGGGAATGTAAAATGATGTAGTCAGTAAGGAAAACAGTATGGTGATTCCTCAAAAAATTAAACAGAGAAGACCATATGATCTCGCAATTCCACTTCTGGGTATATACCCAAAAGAAGTGAAAGCAGGAACTTGAACAGGTATTTGTTCTATGTGAACTATATGAGCACACGTTTATAGCAGCATTATTTATAGTAGTCAAAAGGTGGAAGCAAACCAAGTTTCCATTAACAGATGAATGGAAAACAAAATGTGGTACTACATTAGGTAAAATATTATTTGATCTTAAAAAGGAAGGAAAATTTGACACATGCAGCAACGTGGATGAACCTTGAAGACATGCTAAGTGAAACAAGGCAGTCATGAAAGAACAAATATTGTATGATTCCTCTTGTGTGAGGTTCCTAGAGTAGTCACATTCATAGAGACAGGAAAAAGAATGATGATTGCCTGGGATGGGGGCAGGGGAGAATGGGGAGTTACTGTGTAATATGTGTAGAGTTTCAGGGTTTTTTTAGTGGTTGCTCTAAGACACATAGTAAGCATCTTTAATTCCTCCATGTAGATCTGCATTTCCATCTTGTTTCATGTTCTTTCTGACTTGAGGACTTCCTGTAACATTTCTTGTAGTGCTGGTCTGTTGGCGATGAATTCTTTCAGCTTTTGGATGTCTGATGAAGTCTTTATTTTGGCTTTATTTTTGAAAGATATTTTCCCTGGGTATGGAATTCTAGGTTGACTGTTTTTCTTTCAGTACTTTAAAGATGTTGTTCCAGTGATTTTTACCTTTTAGGGTGTTGGATATTTTCATATTTCTGTAAATATTCTTTGCATTGTTTTTTTTTTCCTTTTTGTCTTTTTTTTTCATGTCTGGCAACGGATCGCAACCCTCAGTGTCACGCCCGTACCGGACCGGGACCGGCAACGGGATCGCAACCCTCGGTGTTGCACCCACACCTCGCTCAGCCAGTGAGCGGGAACCGGTCTTTATGTGGGATCCGAACCCTCGGTGGGATCGCCACCGCGCTCCCAAGTGGCCCACTGTAGCAGTGCGCCACCGGGCCGGCCCCTGCATTGTTTTGGGACACTCTTAAGTTACTTGGAAATAGTTTCATCCTCTAAAGATCAGAACAGCCTTTAGACCAGGCCTAATTTTCCCCTACTACCAAGGCAATGCCCTTCTTATTATTCTACTGACATCCTGCAAATTATGAGGTTTTTCCATTGTGGCTGGTGAGGACACAAACTATTCCTGGCTTAATTTGAGGTCCAAGGATGATGTTTCCCTCTGATCTTGATCAGTACTGATCAGTATTAGCTGAGAATTGGAGGGGACCCTCTGTGGGTTTCTGGGGTTCTCTGTGCAGCTCTCTCCTCTCTGGTACTCTGCCCTGTGAACTCTGGCCACCTTGGCCTCACTGGACTCCTGAATCCCTGTCCTCAACTCCCTGTGCCATGGCCTGGAGACTGTCTAGGCAGTGAGTTGGGCAGCTGCAGAGCTCCCCTTGTTTGTTTCCCCCTCTCACGCATCACTCTTCTGTGCTGCCTGGTTGTTCAGTATTTGAAAACTTTTGTTTTATTTATTTTGTCTGGCTTTTTAGTTGTTTGAGGCAGGGTCCCTGTTCCTCCATGCCAGCTGAAAGTGGAAGTTGCTGTCCAGTAAGCACTCATGGGGAGCCTCGTGTGTGCTCAGTGTTGACCTAGGTGCTAGGATGCAGAAATGAGTGAGACACAGGCTGTGCCCTTGGGGAGTTCACATTCTTGCTGAAGAAACATTCTGATTCCTAA
Source organism: Galeopterus variegatus (assembly GCF_000696425.1). Classification (NCBI taxonomy): domain Eukaryota; kingdom Metazoa; phylum Chordata; class Mammalia; order Dermoptera; family Cynocephalidae; genus Galeopterus; species Galeopterus variegatus. The sequence goes on along the minus strand of NW_007735258.1, from coordinate 40,090 downwards.
ATAATAAATGTTATGTGGTATTTACAGAGTACCGGTGGCAGGCAGGATGAATTCCTTGGGAGTATGGAGCAAGGAAAGCTTCACAGAGGTGCTGACATTGGAGGGATGAGCAGGCATTTGCTAGATGGAGAAAGTGTAGAGTATTCCAGGCAGAGGAACAGCCAGAGCAAAGGCAGGGCGGTATGCGCTGTGAACTCCTTAGGGGCAGGATCCCTGTCTCACTAATCTTTATAGACCAATATTTGTTAAGTGACCTGAAGTATGTTTTGTGTTATGGGTATAGTAGGTAGAACTTAAAGAGTTTGGGTGGAGTGATCAGCCCATGGGTAGTGGAGGGAGATCTAGCGGGAAAAGGAGGTTTGGGATCAGCTGTTACAGTGCCTTGTATACTCAGCCAAGAAGCACAAGATTTTGAACATCACACCAGAGAGCACTGGTGAACCATGGAATGTTTTAAAGCAGGGCCACGAGAGTCTGATTGTGTTTTCTAGAGGTTGCTGGGGTGTGTGGAAGAGGGCTGGAGAGGGCTGAGTCGGTTAGAACCAGGCAGGCAGCTGCTGGAGATGCTGGCTGGGGTAGACATTCTGCGCAAGGATGAAAATGACTCCAGAGGTCAGTGTAACCACTGGCACAGCACTGCCACCTTCTGCCTGTTTGATAATGGCCTTCGTGGATTCCAGCCTGAGTTAAGAGTAGATATGAGGAGACTCTGTCTTGGTGTCTCTTTTTCTGTGGCTGTGCTGTTGCTCTCAACATACCTGTCTGCCTGTTTATGATTCTGCTGGACCCAGAAGTTCATAGGGTCAGGCTTATCGCTGGCAGGGGCAGGGTCTGCAGCTACCCCACCTTATACAAGCCTATGATGGCCCCAAATCAGTGAGAACAGCAGTCTTGTCATCTTGAACTTAGAATAGACACATTTTGCCTGACCCCATGCATACTCCTGGTGTTTGTCCTGAGTGTGTCTTTGCTTTGACCCTCTAGTTCCTTCCTTAAAGGACAGTTGAATCTGCTTGCTCAGCTTGCTATGTGCAGATTACAAGTGTGGGTGAGGAGGACTGACAATGGCAGACTGAAATCCTTTCTGAGCCATCTGAACAGTCAGGACAAAGGAGAAACAGATGGAAGTTTGGTTTGAAGTCATTTAGGATGTTTTTCTTTTCAAATCAGAGCCATGGGCCAAAGAAGGAGGAGGCCTCACCAAGTGGCTGGGTTTTACTGTCAGGAAGTTTCAAGAACAGACTACTTATTCAAATACCTGTTTCTTGGCCGTCCTATTGATTGAAGCTGAATGTTATTGATCTGATTACATCCAGGCATCAGAATTATGTCTCTCTGTTGACTGATGCCGTCTCTGGAGGAATCCTAAGTTCTCAGAGTCCACATGGGAAGGGAAGCACTTAAGTCTCAGAGGTAAGGATGGGCTGAGTGCGTGAGCTCAGTCATGGTGATAAAAATCATGGCCATTTATTGAGCCCTGCCTGGGAGCTGGGGATTAGACTTTCAAGGCACTAACTCATTCTGCCCTTACAAAAGTCCAGTCTGTGGAAGAAACTTAGTCACAGAGAGGTAAATAACCTGCCTAAGCGCCCCAGCTGGTAGGTGATCAGGAGCACAGGGCTGTCTGCCTTCCAGATTCTGAGCCTTTAATCACTACGTCTCCCCTGCACAGAAGAGGTCTGAAGGAGGCTGAGGAGTTTGGACTTTAGCCTGAGGGCTGGTAAAGGAGAGCAGTTACCACGCTAGTATTTGTTGATGACAGTGTTGTGCTGGGTTCAGAACATACTGTAACAGGCCTTACTCTTTAGGAGGCTAGTTGAAAGATATTAGTAATAACGACCATTTACTAAGTTTGTCCCCAGAGCTGGGCACTGCATTTTATGGGTGTGGACTTGATTGAGAGGAGCGTAGTGTAGTGGTGAAGAGCATGGTCCCCAAAGCCAGACCTCCTTGATTGAAATCCAGGCTCCACCATTTCCTCCTTGTGAGACTGTGGGCAGGCATGAAACTTGTCTTTGGTCTGGTTTTCTTGTATGTAAAATGAGGAAAACCCAAGGATATACCAGGGCATAACCTGTTGTGAGGATTACGTGAGTCATTGTATATAGAGTACCTAGAACAGGGCTCTGTACATAGTGAAGGCTCTCTAAACGTAAGCTGCTGTGACCGTCATCATTCCTATTTCACTGATGGGACAGCTACGCCTGCTCAGGAGGGCAGCCAGGCAGTAGGTGGTAAAGCCTGGTTCCACCCCCTCCTCTCTGCTGCAGAACCGTCCCTCACTCTGCTCTGCTGGTGAGACATCACACCTGAAAGGGAGTGGAGGATAGGGGGTGATGTGAGGGTGGCGAATGTTGAGATTAGCAGAGGTGAGGGGTCAGGGCAGTGGTTGTCAAGGGTGTTTTGGGAATGTGCGTCTGGAGCCACCTATGGGTCAGGGGGAAACTGAGCTGTGAGAGTAGAACTGTCCGGACCCCTCATGTCCTCCCTGGTCTGTTCTGTGCAGTGGGGTTTGGGGTAATGTTTTGTTAGAAAAAAAAAATTCTTTGAAAAATGACAGGAGTAGGGCACACTGGACAAGTGGAAAGAGAGGATGGAGGTGTCATGTCCTGAGATAAGGGGGGGGGGAGAGAAGAGATGGCTAGCCTTAGGGAAGGTGGAGGGAGTGGGAAAGCAGTGTTTCAGGAAAAATTAATCCAGAGGTACCTGGCAGGCAGGAAGGTCTTAAGGAAGGTCGGGAGACCAGTTTGGAGCTTGTGGAAGGGCAGGGATGGATGCAATTAAGGGACTTAGATAAAACTTGGTGATCGGATCTCAGAGGCGAGGGAGACCCACATGTCTGAGCTGGCCTAGAGAATTGGAAATGAGGGTGAGAGGCTGAGGTCACTGATGGAAGTGAAGGTTGGAAAGGAGTCTGGTTTTGGGGAGAGAAAAAGGTGGTGAGTGAGGTGGGTGGAGATGTCGGCATTTGGAGTCAAATGCTGGTATGCAGGCGAGAGGTTCATCAGGTTTGGGAGGACGTCCCTTTTGCAGATGGGCTGCGTGGGCAAGGCAGGTGAGGAGCTGGGGACCCTGCAAGGGTGGGGCTCAGGCTCTGCAGCTTGCCCTGTGCTGACGGAGCACCCCAACCCGCTGGGCGGTTTAGCCGATTTCCTGGAGTCTTCTGCAGCTCCTGAGTGCCTCCACTTTTGGCACAGTGAGTGGGCTCACTATTCCTGGGTCTTCTCACTTGGTGGGGTGCTGCCTCTAGGCAGAGTGGAGCTCAGATGGAGTTTTTCAGTGGACCTGAGGAGCACTGGGTTGTTATGTAAATATTTATGTAAAGGTGATGGTTTCCTTCATAAAGCCTTATAGTGAGAGATTGTACATTCCACCCATAGATATATGAGTGTGTATGTGCTCATATTGAAGGACTTTGTTCAGATGGATCTGGAGCTTGTTTCAGAAAGCCATGCCCTTTGCTTCCCTCTGGGATCGGCTCTTTCAGAGTCCTCTGAAACTGTACCTAGCAGGGTGCCTGGCAGCATTGACAGGCAGCATTTTGTACCAATCAGGTTATAAAATAAGGTGTGAGGGTGTGTGAATTAATACTACCTATCACCAGCCAAGGGCCAAGCCTGCTGCTTGGTGGTTTTTCTAGCACCTTATCACCTCACCTCTAGAGATTGTCTTGTTTAATTTTCATGAAATCCTTACACTCCGCCCCCTCCACCCCACCATGCTGGTAATACTAGCCCTGTTTACAAATGAGAAGCAGAATGAGAAAGGCTGCATAATTTGCCTAAGCTTACATAGTTAGTAAAAGGTCAAGCTGGGATTTAAATCTAGGGGTATTTGGCTCTAAAGTCCTGAACTCTTTCTACTGCCCTTCACACTGTCTTAACAATTCAGCACTGGGGGCCGGGGAAGAGTCTCCAACCCTAACCCCAGCAATTCCTTAGAAAGAATGAAACCAAAAAAGTCTCCTTTTTTGTGGCTTACTCCAACTTTTCAAATCTTGGGGAAGGTCAATTTGGTGTTGCTTTGGGTCAGGTGAGAAGAGTGTGATATGATTTGATTTGTTTTTATCACCTCCGGTGGGAAGTCAGGAAGGAGACTAAACAGTCTGATACTTGGATGCATTCTGGGGAAAAGAAAACTAGATCAGGTCAACAAATATTTCCTCATTAAGCAGCAGGATTAGGAAGGTTTCTAAGGCAACAGCAGGTGTTTTTGACATGAGGGGTGGGATGGGGCCAGTTCCCTGTAACACGTGCAGATTGAACTTTGCAGATTGCTATGGTAACAACTTCTTCCAATATCATAGGCAGATGTGGGAAATTTATAAGAAACTGAGGACTTAACAGCTCTCCTTGCAGTGTGATTTCAGGCTTGAAGTCTCTGGCAAGTTAAGTGTTGGCTGGTAGCGGTGAGGAGAGCTACTAGAGCTGAGCTAGCTCCCAGGTGGCAGTGTTGTGTGTAAAATGACAGTAATAGCAGTCATTTTACTTGACTCANAAGAGCTGTGTAGCCAAAGTACAAACCAAGGGCATCTGTCCCCAAATTCTGTAAATTTTTTTCTCTGCACCCTTTGGGATTAGAGCTGGCATTAACCATTTAGACGGAGATAAGGGGCAAGGGCGCCTCAAGCCGACTGTGGGACTGGCGTGTCTAACTCTGCTCTCAGCTCCTGCGCTGCCTAGAAAATGCTGTGTTTTGCTTTCCAGCTCTGTTTTTTTTCTCTCCGAGTTTATCCTTGCAACAGATCTCTGATATCAGTTGAAACTGTTTGTTTTTGAGCTGAATAATCATGGCAAGGTCCTTATTAAGCAAGAACCAACAATATGTTGCTTTTCTCCCCCTGTTAAGAACAGATCTGGCAGGCTGCCCTGAATGTGAGCCCTTTCCGGCATCCCTTGCACCCCCCTCTACCAGGAGATTCTGCAGGCCCCCCCCAGCTGTCTGGTGAGAAATGGCACCACCTCTGGCCTAAATCCACTGGCCAGTACTCGGCCTTTGAGCCTCACTATCTTCTACTAGATCATGTTCCCCATGTTCAAGGCATGTGGGAGCGATTTAGTCAAGATATAAAGTAACGGAAAGAAGTTGAGACCAGAGATCAAAGCAGTCTGGGCCAGATGGCTGGAACTTAGTTTTCTCCTCACCAGAGATGGATGGACTGCAAGGGCCTGGGAAATGCTGCTTCCTCGGTTCTGCTTATGAAGCTTCAGCTTTTTCAGCCTGTGGACCACTGTCCCCCGCCTCCCGACTCCTATTCAGTGCTTTGTGGCAAAAGATGGGGCTCCAGGACTCCTGTGAAGTGTCCCACTCCTTTTCTGTGATTTGTCATCCTGCACATGTCTCCCAGGAGAACCATGGCCTGTGGATGTTGATGGCCCACCCAAAGTTTTTTACATCTTTGAATTGGCTACCGAAATTTTGAAATGGGGAGATTCATGTAAATCTGGATTTCTTGCATCCCTTGGAGAATTGGCAGGTCTGGCAAAGCCCTCCTCCCTGCAGGAGGTGTGTGGAGCTGGGCCAGGGCTGGTGTTGCTCTCCAGCGGGACACACGCCCCGCCTGGCGCTTGGCCTCTGACTTTTGGCTTGGTCCTTGTAGGCAGCTGGGATTGTGACCTCTGGTAGAGGTGAAAACTGCAGAGGAGACAAAACTTAAAAAGAAAGGAACTAAGGAAAAGAAAGAAAAAACAACAGCAAGCCTCTTCCTTTTCGTGGTTGTTTTTGAGGAAATGGAGCACATTTCCCCTCCTGGTGCAGGGAACGCAGACCAGCTCGTGCATCGCTTCTTCCCAGTCTGGTCACTTTTGAGTTGATGGTCTCGCCTCAGAAAGAGGTGTTGTCCTGCTCTACGTGTGAGCACTGTGCAGCCACTTGCGTCGCCAGCCATCTGTCCCCTTCTCAGCCACTGGGATATGCAGTGCCTCCCACGAGGGCCCTGCTG
>NW_007735258.1:29785-33736 GCF_000696425.1 Galeopterus variegatus | reverse complement strand
TTAAAAAGAAAGGAACTAAGGAAAAGAAAGAAAAAACAACAGCAAGCCTCTTCCTTTTCGTGGTTGTTTTTGAGGAAATGGAGCACATTTCCCCTCCTGGTGCAGGGAACGCAGACCAGCTCGTGCATCGCTTCTTCCCAGTCTGGTCACTTTTGAGTTGATGGTCTCGCCTCAGAAAGAGGTGTTGTCCTGCTCTACGTGTGAGCACTGTGCAGCCACTTGCGTCGCCAGCCATCTGTCCCCTTCTCAGCCACTGGGATATGCAGTGCCTCCCACGAGGGCCCTGCTGCTTCTGTCCCACCCACACGGCACGAACAGCCCCCTCAAGTGTGTCCTCTCGGGCCCCTCAGAGCTGCCCACCCCCCTACTCCTTACTTCACTGGTCCCCACCTTTAGTGTGGCCCCTCTCACCTGTATTCACAATCATTTATTTTGAGTCATTTTTGGCTTTTTAAAACCAAACTGTGTTCCTTGAGAGGATCAGTTTTTATGTGTTAAAATTGTGTTTGGCTTATAGTAAGAACTCCATAGATACTTACCTACACCTCCTGCCCCCATCTATCCTTCCTCTGATGTGGGGCCTTGCACAGTCCTGGCACGTAGTGACTGTGCGGTAAGTTTATTCAGTAAAGGCGTGAGGAAATGAAGGCAGGCATGAGTGAGCGGAGGAAGGCCGTTCTCATGTCCCACGTCTTGTACGTCCACCAGCTGACAGATTGTTCTCTCTCTCTCTTCTTTCACCATTTTTTCTGGCAAATGTTATTATGGTCTATCTGTGAGCCAGTCTGTGCTGGGCACTGGGGATACAAAGATGAATAACACTTTCTCCTTGTCCGTCTTTGAGAGGGGCTTATCTCCTCTCACCTTCAGCTCCTCTCTCCTTTCTCCTCCCCCCAGTAGCAAACTCCAGACATCACCAGAGAAGTTCCCAGCATCCTCCTGAGCATCTTGGTAGTGGGAGGGGGGTCTGGGCTGGGGCCCTGGTACCAAGGGGCTAAGGCAATTGGACTTGTCAGACTCTCCAGAAACAAAAGCCTGTGGACTCTGGGTCCCCAAATAACATCTCTGTAACCCCTCAGTCCTCTACTTTGTGACATTCCTGGTGGTTGTGGCCACTCCGAGAAGCGCTGGTTTGGACTTTTCCACCATGTTGGGTGACTGGGAGTTGGAATGCTGCCAGCAGCAGATGCCCAGGCTTCAGGGGCTCCTCAGATGGCAGCTCTGTGAGACTTGGGCAAAATATTTTCCTGTTCTTCCATAACTTTTCCAAATTATGGACCTAGAGAAGTGCTTGCTGTTTTCAGCTCCATAGGGGGCCTCTAAGGAGCAAGTGATGTCTCCATGACTTGTGAAAGAAAAGCACCTGTACCTGTACCTTCCGTGAGTGGGTGCTGCTGCGACAGATTGCACAGGATGGCACTTGCCTGCTTGGCCTGAGGTGTTGTGAGGGTTGCGAAGTGAGCCGCCTCCATTGGAGGTGGGACTGAGGAGGGGCTGAGACAGCATGCTTGCGTGGGCTGGTAATCTCTGGATCTTGGGCCTTGTACCTAGACTCTATCCTCCTTGCACCCTTGTGAGAGGCAGAGCAGGTGGGGCAGAGGAGTTGGTGAAATGAAAACACCAGAGGAGGGAAGGGCCTGGGGCCTCCGGAGGTTTGACCCCCAAAATCTTACAGGACCTGGGGCAATACTCTTCCTGTTTCTTTTTGGGCTTTATTTTATCTCTGAAATGGGGATAATTAAGCCTTATGCTGGCTTGGCTTACTAGAGTGATTATTTAAATTAATGGGAGAGTTTGCATATGGCTTTGATTTCAGAAGAAAGAAGCCATGTGACCTTAAGGGTTTGTTTACCCATTTTATAGGTAAGGAAAATTGCCCTAAAAAGAGGACATTTGGCCTCCAGATATTTGGCAAAGTTGGGAGTGGGGTCCTGAGCACACCTCATTCTGGAAGAAAAGGGGATGGATGTCTCTTGCACATGCCGTGGCACCTTCTGAGGCAGAGAGGCCAGTGAGCGGACAAGGCAGTGGCTGGGGCAGCCACCTCGGCCTTTCTGGGCTCAGCCGCCATGCAGGGTGCAATCTCATGGCCCATTAAGAGCCTGGCATTGTAGCAGGCATCATCTTCATACGACTCTTCCCTGCGGAGTTGGCCTGAGCTTGGCTCTGTTCTTGTGAATGACGTTCTGCCTCGTGGCCAACTCTGACGCTGCCTCACTTGGCAGTACTCGTTGTCATGGGACTGCAAACCTAGAGCTTAAATCCTGGCATGAAAGACCTCTGTCTCGTGCACCTTGGTGTCGTTCCCCTTGCCCACTCAGAGCCAGCCATAGGGACTGAAGGGAAGTGCATCTGGGGCCCTTGGGCGACTGCAAACCTAGAGCTTAAATCCTGGCATGAAAGACCTCTGTCTCGTGCACCTTGGTGTCATCCCCCTTGCCCACTCAGAGCCAGCCATAGGGACTGAAGGGAAGTGCATCTGGGGCCCTTGGGCACAGCCTTTGTTCTCTTCCTGCCTCTGCTGTGGGCCAGTGACGAGCCCCTTCCTCTCCTGGAGTCACTGATTCTCCTCTGTCATAGGGACTGCAACTCCCTGAGTTCCTTCAGTGTTGGAGGAGGGGAAAAATAACACAATAAATAGATGCTGGATTAATTTGACCCAGGTCGCTTAGTTAAAATTAAAACTTGACTAAAAATTAAGAACCTTGGAGGTGCTGAAGTTCTAGGTCTGGAGGAGGAATAAGGACTCTGGCTTTAAACAGGGACTCCTGATGATTCTGGTGCCCATGCTGGGACCCTCCCTGGACCGGTTAAGGCACTGCCACTCCTGAGCTGCATGACCGTGGGCAGGTTAGTTCATCTCTCTAAACCTCCTCTGTGAGGTCAGGGTAATATTGGTGCCCAATGTGAAAGATGGTTGTGAGGGTCCTCAGGTATTATGTAGTGCTTATTACATTCCAGGTACTGCTCTGTTTTACACATGGAGAAACTGACGCACAAAGAGGGCTAACACAGCTAGTGAGTGGCAAAGCGAGGATTCAAATCCGGGCAGAATGGCTCCAGAGTCCTAACATCTAGGTTGGTAGCTCTTCAAGTGTGTTCCAAGGATCCCTGGGGGTCTCCAATACCCTTTCAGGCTGTTCATGAGGTCAGAGTGATTTTCGTAATAATTGTAAGACATTATTTTCCTTTTTAACTGTCTCTGTCTCATGAGTATACAATGGTTTTCAGAGGCTACATGACCTGTGCTCATGTTATCATTCTGTTGACTAATGGAATGTGTGCTTGTGTATTCTTGTGTTTTAAAAATCTCTTGCTGTCAGTGTCTAATAAGGTAAATACGGATAGCTGCAATCCGCATGAATGCAAACTCTTTGGGGTTCTCAGTAATGTTGGGAGTGAAGAAGGATCCCGAAACCAGAAAGTTTTCCATCTGTTGTTTGGGGCTGTGTTAACTTAAATGAGATACTCATTGAGCATTTGGCGATGCCTTATGTGGTAAGTGGTTGGGGGGAGAGTTGGTGCCCATCCCAGGGGATCTCGGTTGGGTCAGAGCTCCCCAGGACATGGACACCTCCATTTGTGTGAGAGCAAGTCCTGAACTTGCTGGGTGCTTTTGCATATGATGCTGCCGACGGTGCTGTTTGCCAGAGCTTGCATCTTTGGGTTGGCAGTGTCTGCTGTGCTGTGCTCAGCCTGACTGCAGGAGCGAACAAATACTCCGGTTTGTGGCAGCCCTCTCCCTGGGCAGAGGCGGTCTAGGGGCTGCTGCTGTGGCCCAGCCACTTCTCAGCTGGGCCACACCGAGGCCTTCACACTACTAAGTCATTTCTGTGGTGGTGGACTACAACGTTTGTTCTTGGCCAGGCCTCGCATCAAGCCAGCACTTGGCCTGCATTATCTTACTGAACCTCGTGCCAACCTGCGAAGGAGGTGTTGTTATACCCATTT
>NW_007735258.1:28360-29175 GCF_000696425.1 Galeopterus variegatus | reverse complement strand
GCCTGCATTATCTTACTGAACCTCGTGCCAACCTGCGAAGGAGGTGTTGTTATACCCATTTTACAGATGAAGCACCTGAGGCTCAGGGAGGTTCCACTTGTGCGAGGTCCCACAGCTGGCAGGTGGCAGGGCATGGATTCAGACTAGTTTTGTCTCACTGGAGCTTGTGACCTTAATGTGTTTCCTTTATCTTCATAATGTTACTCCTGCTTGTGGTAGACGCACTTGGGTTTGCAGTGTGATAGCAGGGCTGTCTCGTCGGGGTTCTGCTCCATCCCAGGGTCTTTGCAGTCTGCTGTTCCCCAGCTCCAGCTTTGAGACCAAGGGTTTTTGGAGCAGCAGGGTGAGGTGTGGATAGAATGCAGGGTTGAATTTTGGCTCTGCCATTTGCTAGCTGCGACCTCCCTATCTTTCTTTTTCCCCATTTGCTTATGGGACAACTGCTGCTGCTTCGTGTGATTAGGAGAGACTACACAGGTCAAAGTCACGTTGCAGGTGCTCAGGAACCGGTGGCCTCCATTGGGACACGACTAGCAGGGAGCTCTTGTCTTTCTCACAGTCTCACTCTGGGCCAGTTACATCATGTCTCTGCGAGGGACTCAATTTGTGGGCCCTACCCTGGCCTACTGGGCAGAGCTCTGTGGGTGGGGCTGGCACCTGCGTTGTCAGTGAGCTTTCCTCAGGATTCAAGTGCATGTTGAAGTTTGGCAATCCCTGCTTAGAGGCTGGGAGCTCCATTGCCCTCAGTAGAGAACAAATAGTAGTGATGACTATTTGGATAGCTTTTTATCAGTAGGATGACCATATAATTTGTC
>NW_007735258.1:18614-28020 GCF_000696425.1 Galeopterus variegatus | reverse complement strand
CAAATAGTAGTGATGACTATTTGGATAGCTTTTTATCAGTAGGATGACCATATAATTTGTCGTTTAAGCCAGGGGTCTTTTGAGCATGAAAGGGGATGCTGGAGACGTAAATTAGGACTTTCCTGGCAAATGGGAGCATGTGGTCACTGTTTATCAGTCTCTCCTTTCATTTTTCTGACAACCCTAGGAGATACCATTTCCTTCCTGTTACACATGGGGAACTAGGACCTGGAGAAGGTTGCTTCTGTCCACACAGCTAGAACTCTGATCCTTGATTCCAAGACGCCTTCTTGGCTGAGTTGGCTCAGCCTAGTGGAGTGTTGGGGTGGGAGGGTTGTGGAGGATCCTAGACTTCTGTGATGTTGGAATCTTTTGAAAACTACCATTACCTTTGTCCTGGGAAAAAGCAACATTAAAGCTATAAAACGCACATCTAGGAAAGGTAAAAACCAGATAAAAATGGAGGATACTGTGAGCAGAAAAGAAGTGGGTGCTGGGTGTATTTGTGCTTCCTTTGCTCAGTCCCTGGGATTTCCTCCTGGGCCTGCCGGTGTCTTGTCTGTCACATAGATGAACGATGGCCCTCTGGGCAGTGGCAGGGAGAGAACCGTTGATACCAGCTCTCTGTCAGAGCAGATGTTCTATTTGGGTCAGTCAATTGCCTTTCCTCTTGTTGTCTTGGGGGCCAATTTGGTGATTTTTTTCTCTGCTCCAGTGAAGATATGCATGTAACAGTTGGTTTTTGTGACATGTGGAGAGGGCTGCAGTTGCAGAGAATACTTGAGGGAGACCTGAGGTTGTTGGTGTGCTAAATATAGCAAGCAGTGACACTCTTGAGCCTGTGGTGTTGAAGCCCGAAAAGCCCCCGTGTGTGGAGGTTGGTGTATTTCTGGTTCAGATAGAAATAGACACCTACCAGAGGGTATGATGGCACCAGCGCTTGCTAGTGGCCTTGGGCCAAATTTAGTCTCTGTCCTTGCTGCCTGGCTCCCTCCTCTGCCTTTTCCTGCCTGCTCCTTGGGGAGCTCCATCTAGCACCACGAGGAATTGTGATGTTGCCTTCTGGCAGCTGAATGCTTCCACACAGGCTGTTCTTCAGGATTTGGGTGGAAGGAGCAGTTCCTTGGTGTCCCTGGGGAGAGAGGGTGGGCAGAGATCCAGGAATGCGCTTGCAGGGACTCTTGCCCTCCTCGAGCCTCCCTGTGGAGTGGTATTGTAGGAAAATTCCAGCTTGTCTTTGACCTATAATATGGATGGGCTTGGGGACCCGTTCCCCTTGAGCTGCCCCTTCCTCACTCTGGTGTCACTGTGTGTTCACAGGGAGAGATGGAGACTCTGAAAGACAAGACCCTGCAGGAGCTGGAGGAGATGCAGAATGACCCGGAGGCAATTGACCGGCTGGCGCTGGAGTCCCCTGAGGTAGAGGGAGGCCATCGCAGGGCCCAAGAAAGGCTAGCACTTGGGACTTTTTAAGAGGCCCTATTTAAAGATGCTGGCTTATTGGGAGTTTTAGCCAAATTCATCTCCTTTTTCTGTGGACTTCACCCTGGTTTGGACCCAGCCAGAGGAGCCCTGAGGTTTCAGGCCAGTTCCTGGGTCCTAGGGAATGCTAGAGAGTCCAGGGCTCCCACGTGGACTTGGACTCCTGGTAACTCCCGGGACTCAGATGCCCCAGGAGTCTCCACACTGTTCCAGGCTGAATCGAGGCAGTGCCTCAAAGCACTGGTATGGTTTTGTCCCCACCTTTCCCCAAGGCCTTGTGTGACCCTGAATCTCAGGTGATTCTAAGACTTCTAGGAGCCATTCTTGGGTGGGGATATAACTCATCTCCTATTTGATCCTGTTTCCCGTCATAAATGGCACCTAATCCTCTCAGTTCCTAATCACAGAGTCCTCATGGGAATAACCACAACCCTCAATCTGTACAGAGCTTTATGCTTAAAGGACTTCCCCTGCCTTCCCCATCTCCTGTGACCCTGTGACTCCCCTGCAAGATGGGAGAGGTCAGGCGATGGGATGTGGCCACCACATAGCGGGGAATATCCATGGGCACCCCTGAGTGGCTGCAGCCTGCCTGCCCTCCTGCTCCTAACGTGGGGGAGAGACACGAACACAAATAATGCTGAGCTCATTTGATTAGCATTTGGAGTATATTTTTGCTTTCACTGAGGAACGGGCATGGTGTGTCTCTTCCGTGAACTCACAGTAGGTTAGAAAAAAGGAGAAAAATGCAGCTCCCCATGCACCTTCTTCCTGCTTGCCCCTCCCCAGGGCACTTTTCTTGCTGTAGGATGCACAGCACCGATGTGTCCCCTGCCCCTGTCCTCACTTGTGCCCTTGTCGCTCACCACCCATCCTTTACCGAAGTGGGGCATCTTTGCTAGGGTTGGGGGTGAGGGAGTATTGGGATGAAAAGGCCTCCTGGTGGATGAAGTGTGAGGAGGGGTACGAGGACTCCATGTGGCATGTCTGCCCGCCCCAAGGCCTTGTCACTGTCCTCAGCTGAGCAAGGACGTGAAGCAGAGTTTGTCCTGGGTAAGTGCCAAGGCCGACTCAATGGGTAATTAGGCTGTGAGTGCTACCAAGGCCTGGCTCTTCCCTGGCCCGGGTGCCGGGCATAGCGCAGTCCTCATTCCTTCATCTTCCATGCAGTTGTCATGTGTCAGCAACGAGTGTTTCTTGAATCTGCTGTGAGCAGTGTTATGGGAATTCCAAGGCCTGCTTCTGAGGTGCACAGAGCTTCACAGAAACAGGCCTTTCCATAGCTATAATTAGTCGACTTCCAAGCTGAGCAGGCTGATAGCATCTATGAGCAAGCATAGAGTCATGGGAATGGGAATTCCAAGGCCTGCTTCTGAGGTGCACAGAGCTTCACAGAAACAGGCCTTTCCATAGCCATAATTAGTCGACTTCCAAGCTGAGCAGGCTGATAGCATCTATGAGCAAGCATAGAGTCATGGGAATGTAAGCAGAAGTGACCTCTTGGGCAGAAGGCAACTTGAATTTGTGGTGTGCAGCTGTGCCTGGCCAATTGATTTGAATTCTCTGAGGGGACAATGATCATGTGGGTCAGGTGGAAATGAAGTAGGGCAAGCTACTTAGACTGTCAAAAAACCTGGGACTCGCTTCTCCAGCATGGGCTGTAAAGCAATAATGGAGTCATTGTAGAATTGTGGGAAGAGGTAGAGGCTCATTCAGTGTCAGTGGACACTTCTTGGAGGAGAGTTAGTAGGGGACACTTCTCTCTGTAGAAGACTGTGGACGGTGGGGAAGAGGCAGGGTGGGGTGCCCTTTGGGTTGGGTTTTAGGCTGCTTTACTGACCTCTTATCCATGACTGGTGGAGGGCTTCATAGTGAACCCCTAGTGGAGAAAGGCTCGAGGAGGCTGTCAGGAGAGGGGACAGAAATGGGTAGGACAAGATCTGGGGGAAATACAGTGTAGACTTACTGGTTAAGACCCAGGGAAAAGGCGGTGGATGTATATGAGGACCAGAGGATCTGTGGGGCCGGCCCTACAAGGGGTGCTGAGCAGGAGGGCCTGAGGCCTCCCGTTCTTGTCAGCCACGTAAGCAAAGAAAAGCCTCCGTGGCTAATAGGAATTAGAGCGAAACTCCCCAGTGGCTATGTCGCTAAGTCTGTGTGCTTGTCTGGTGGTTAAGAGGGTGTTTGTGGGGCAAGCCTGACAGCCTGGAAATAGGACCAAGCTGTGCCCTGAATCCTGTGCAGAGTCCTGTCTTCTGGTGCCACATGGTGCTGTCAGTGTATTTCCACTGTCTCAGGGTGGTAGGTCTGGCTCTCCAGCCATCCTCTCAGTAAAGAGGACTCCTTGACACATGGGTAGGGCTTCAGGTCACAGGACAGCTGGGAGGGCTTGCATGGCTTCTGGCTCGCTGGCTGGCAGCAAGAGAGGGCCTAGTGAGGGACAGAGTGCTTGGTGTGGGGAAGGGTTTTCAGCGGGGCACAGCCAGGGGCACGTCTGTGGTAGCCCTCCATTAACTCATCCACAGCTTCTCTGCAGGACATATGTGGCCTAGGAGGCAGGGACAGGTCTCTCCCGGTCTGGTCCAGGGTCCTGGCTCTCCCACCCCACAGAAAACTTTTTTTGGGGTCTCATTGCCTTCCAGCCTGTGGGTGTGGCCTGGGGCACCTTAGTGAACTTTAGTAGGTCTCTGGACTCTGAAGCTTGGGGATAAGTGGTTGGGGCTTTTGGTCCCTTCCCTTCTAGAAAGCCTCTGACTTTCCCATGTAATTGGCCTCCCTCCTCCCTGGAGCTCTGCACACCCCATTCTGGCCCCCACACTCGTTCATCATGTGGCCTTGGGCAAGCTGTTAACCTCCAGTGCCAATTCCCCATGTGTCCACCTCACAGCTGTTGGACTAAGGATTCAGTGAGGTGCCTGGGTCAGTGCTTTGCTCAGGATTTGAACCCAGGTTCATCTGACTGTAGTTGAGAACTATTGCCCTGCTTTCCCCGAGGTGAGCAACGAGTTCCGGAAGCCCCTGGCCCAGCCTACCGGGAGGTAAATCTGAACCCAGGTTCATCTGACTGTAGTTGAGAACTATTGCCCTGCTTTCCCCGAGGTGAGCAATGAGTTCCGGAAGCCCCTGGCCCAGCCTACCGGCAGGTAAATTGTGGTGGTTCTTAGGGTTGGTTTTCCTGCTCTTTTAGGTCCAGGACCTGCAGCTAGAGCGGGAGATGGCACTGGCTACAAACCGGAGTCTGGCTGAGCAGAACCTGGAGTTCCAGAGTCCTCTGGAGATCAGCCGTTCAAACCTTTCGGACAAATACCAGGAGCTCCGGAAGCTTGTGGAGCGGTGCCAGGAGCAGAAGGCAAAGCTGGGTATGGTGGCTGGCCCTGGGAGTGTGCTCTGGGCAGCTTCCGTGTTAACTCAGGGTCCCTGTTGAAGGTCAGGCTGGGGAGAGCATCTGGAATAGTGCAGAAGAATAGATTCCCCCTGCCTTTCCCAGGACAGGAAAGGGCCAGCAGCTCCTGAGGCTGGCTGTGTTCTGAGCCCCGTGCTAAGTGCTTTACATATGTTTTTTTCCATATAAGGGCAGGTACTGTTGTTCTCATTTATAGAATGAGAAAATGAGACTCAGAGAGATTCAGGAGCTTAGCTAAGGCTGCCCAGCTAATAATAGGTGGAGCTGGGATTGGAATCCAGAGCCTGCATCCTTTGCTGCTGCTGTCAGCTGAGCCAGCTCGACTGCCATGCTTACATAGCAGGTCCTGACCTCTGTGTCCAGGACTGGCCATCTGTGAAGGTAGGAGGGGCTGTCCTGGCCTTGACGGTGAGGGAGCTTGACACACTGACAGGATATGTAACTCCCCTGTGAGGCAGAATGGGGTGGGGATCGGGTCAGTTGGGCCCTGCAGCCTGAGTCCTTTCCCTTCCCAGGCTGGCGATATGTTTTTTTCCATATAAGGGCAGGTACTGTTGTTCTCATTTATAGAATGAGAAAATGAGACTCAGAGAGATTCAGGAGCTTAGCTAAGGCTGCCCAGCTAATAATAGGTGGAGCTGGGATTG
Organism: Galeopterus variegatus; assembly: GCF_000696425.1. Taxonomy (NCBI): domain Eukaryota; kingdom Metazoa; phylum Chordata; class Mammalia; order Dermoptera; family Cynocephalidae; genus Galeopterus; species Galeopterus variegatus. Next base: position 22,488 of record NW_007735258.1, on the reverse strand, counting down.
GAATCCAGAGCCTGCATCCTTTGCTGCTGCTGTCAGCTGAGCCAGCTCGACTGCCATGCTTACATAGCAGGTCCTGACCTCTGTGTCCAGGACTGGCCATCTGTGAAGGTAGGAGGGGCTGTCCTGGCCTTGACGGTGAGGGAGCTTGACACACTGACAGGATATGTAACTCCCCTGTGAGGCAGAACGGGGTGGGGATCGGGTCGGTTGGGCCCTGCAGCCTGAGTCCTTTCCCTTCCCAGGCTGGCATAGGGGAGACTGCTTGGCCAAGGGCTGGGCTGGGCTGGGTTGGGTCAGGCTCTTCTTTGCTCAGAAAGGTGATCTGAAGAAACTGGACCCACAGGGCCTAACAGGCCCACCTGAAGGGGGACTCTGCAGTAGACCCCAGGGTAGAGGCCGGGCTTTGATGCACACGGAGGGCGTGCTGAGTGCCTTTCCTGAAATCTCCAACACTGAATCAGGAAGCACTTTTGAAATGTCAACCCTTCTGCCCTTCTTTCCAGAGAAATTTTCCAGGGGGCCAGACCCCCAATCCTGGTTATCCTCAACAGTCCCCCTACCTCCCAGCAGGAAGAAGACCTCCCTACCCAATGCAGCCCCAGCTCCCAAGCTTCCCAGCACAGCCCCAGCCCTCAGTTCCCCCGCAGCCCCCATATCCCCCAGGACCCGCTCCTCCCTATGGCTTTCCACCGCCTCAGGGGCCTGTCTGGCCTGGGTATTAGACACAGACACGGTCCTGGCCCTCGGCCCCACCCTACCTCTGGGCCTCTGTGGTCACTGGACCTTATGTCTTCCAGGCCATGGCGGAGAAGTTCCTGGAGGGCGAGGTGCCCTTGGAAACGTTTCTGGAGAACTTTTCCTCCATGAGGATGCTGTCCCACCTGCGCCGGGTGCGCGTGGAGAAGCTCCAAGATTTGGTGAGGAAGCCCAGAGCTTCCCAGGAGCTGGCCGGCAGTGCCCCTCCATCCCGCCCACCACCCCCGCCTCGCCCAGCCTCCCAGGCGACACCCCCTGTGACCGAAGAGCCACCACTGCCATCAGTCACACCTCCCTACCCTTTGCCCTACAGCCCATCTCCTGGCCTGCCTGTGGGTCCCACCGCCCAAGGAGCTCTGCCACCGGCCCCTTTCCCTGTGGTGTCCCAGCCCTCCGTCTCCTATGGTGGGCCTTTGGGTCCTGCTTACCCCTCAGCCCAGCCAGGACCAAGGGCTGCTGCGGGCTTCTCCTGGTCCCCACAGCGGAGCATGCCTCCCCGGCCGGGCTATCCCATGGCCCAAACTGGTGCCTCTGGCCCCGGGTACCCCTTGGCAGGGGGCCAGACCCCCAATCCTGGTTATCCTCAACAGTCCCCCTACCTCCCAGCAGGAAGAAGACCTCCCTACCCAATGCAGCCCCAGCTCCCAAGCTTCCCAGCACAGCCCCAGCCCTCAGTTCCCCCGCAGCCCCCATATCCCCCAGGACCCGCTCCTCCCTATGGCTTTCCACCGCCTCAGGGGCCTGTCTGGCCTGGGTATTAGACACAGACACGGTCCTGGCCCTCGGCCCCACCCTACCTCTGGGCCTCTGTGGTCACTGGACCTTATGTCTTCCAGGCCATGGCGGAGAAGTTCCTGGAGGGCGAGGTGCCCTTGGAAACGTTTCTGGAGAACTTTTCCTCCATGAGGATGCTGTCCCACCTGCGCCGGGTGCGCGTGGAGAAGCTCCAAGATTTGGTGAGGAAGCCCAGAGCTTCCCAGGAGCTGGCCGGCAGTGCCCCTCCATCCCGCCCACCACCCCCGCCTCGCCCAGCCTCCCAGGCGACACCCCCTGTGACCGAAGAGCCACCACTGCCATCAGTCACACCTCCCTACCCTTTGCCCTACAGCCCATCTCCTGGCCTGCCTGTGGGTCCCACCGCCCAAGGAGCTCTGCCACCGGCCCCTTTCCCTGTGGTGTCCCAGCCCTCCGTCTCCTATGGTGGGCCTTTGGGTCCTGCTTACCCCTCAGCCCAGCCAGGACCAAGGGCTGCTGCGGGCTTCTCCTGGTCCCCACAGCGGAGCATGCCTCCCCGGCCGGGCTATCCCATGGCCCAAACTGGTGCCTCTGGCCCCGGGTACCCCTTGGCAGGGGGCCAGACCCCCAATCCTGGTTATCCTCAACAGTCCCCCTACCTCCCAGCAGGAAGAAGACCTCCCTACCCAATGCAGCCCCAGCTCCCAAGCTTCCCAGCACAGCCCCAGCCCTCAGTTCCCCCGCAGCCCCCATATCCCCCAGGACCCGCTCCTCCCTATGGCTTTCCACCGCCTCAGGGGCCTGTCTGGCCTGGGTATTAGACACAGACACGGTCCTGGCCCTCGGCCCCACCCTACCTCCACCCATACCACGACCTTTGGCCCACCCATCGCTGAGATTCGAGGTTAAATTGGAAGTGGAGTTGGTGCTTCCTGTGGACTTGCGTGGGTGCATGGCGGCTTTAGGGTGACCTGGCTGGGAGTGTGCAAGCCCCCGAAAGGCACTGGGCAGTGTGACCAGGTTGGCCATGGCAGACGGTCACAGCACTTGTTGGCTTTCTGGCTGGAGTTCCTCCTGGGAGCTCCTCCTTTCAGTGAGTGGCTTTAGCTTTTCTGGTGCTAGCCAGTCTGGGAGTCTAGTACCTCTCCTGGGTGCCTGTGAGCATGAGCGCATGCACGGGTATGCAGGCAGTATGCTTGTGCCTGCACTCAAGGACAATAGAACCTGGTACAGAGTTATCTCGGTGAGGAGGTGGCCCCTGGTCTCAGGACCCTGCTCACCCCCTCCTGCTCCCCTGGGATTTGGCATGTTCGATGTGGAGCCTCGTGCCAAGGGATGCAGCTCTTTNTCAGCATTGCAGCCAGGGACCTTGTTGGACCTTCTGCAGATCGAAGGCCTGAAGGTTGAAGAAGAGTCTGAGGTGAGATGGCGTGTGACACTCCCTCTTTCTTGGATAGGGTGTTCCTGGAGCAGAAGCCCTTGTAATGATAGCAAATATCTGCAGAGCATGACTCCAGAGTGCTTTGGTGGATGGCAAAGATGGATGACATCATTAGTCCCAGTGGAGGGAGGCCCTTTTGGATTCAAATAACGGGCACCCAGTCCACTAACTGTAGCAGGAGTGGGTGGCTGATGGCAACACCTGGGGCAGCTCACAGGCCCGGATGGAGGGCGGTGCAGCTGGAGCCACAAGGAACTGGAGTCAGCCCCCCCCGCCCCCCCTTCTCCTGCTTCCTGCTTCCCTCTGGGCATCTCTCCAGTTCCTGTGGGCAGACTGGCTCTCTGCTTCTGTGTGCTCTGGGGAGAAGCTTCCAGGTCCTCCCAGTCCTTGGGCTGGTATGCATTAGTCCCCGAGTAGCAAGCATTCATCCAGTTGTTCCACACATATGCATAGTGGCCATGATGGGCCTGGTGAGATGCCAGGGCAGGGGGACAGTGGTGACCATTACAGACATAGTCCCTGCCCTCAAGAAGCTGACAATCTAGTGAGGGAGACAGAGAACAAACAAATGCACATGTAATGTCAGCAATGAGAAGGGCCTTGAAAAATTCCCGGATGGGGGCCAGGTGGGAGGGCTGCAGTGGAACTCCGAAGGGGGAAAGCGGGAGGGTCTTGATCCTGGTGGGCCTCTGTGGTCACTGGACCTTATGTCTTCCAGGCCATGGCGGAGAAGTTCCTGGAGGGCGAGGTGCCCTTGGAAACGTTTCTGGAGAACTTTTCCTCCATGAGGATGCTGTCCCACCTGCGCCGGGTGCGCGTGGAGAAGCTCCAAGATTTGGTGAGGAAGCCCAGAGCTTCCCAGGAGCTGGCCGGCAGTGCCCCTCCATCCCGCCCACCACCCCCGCCTCGCCCAGCCTCCCAGGCGACACCCCCTGTGACCGA
>NW_007735258.1:0-17290 GCF_000696425.1 Galeopterus variegatus | reverse complement strand
TTTGTGTCTGTTTAGTCCATTTGAGGATGGTCTGCCCCATGTACCATGGCTAGGGTTGGATTGGAGGGAGAGAACAGAGGTAGGAAAAATGATGATTTTTAAGTCTATAAAGCCATAATTTAATTCAAATAAGCTGATCTCAGACAAGCTTGTCCTGTGTGCTAGTTTAAACGACAGCAGCACCAGCACAGTGACAAGGCTAGGGAGTGTGAAGGTCAATCCCAGACCTTGCTTTACACTGGTTGGAGAATCTGGGTCCTCTGGCTGGAGGGAAGGGAGCAGCTGTAGCCCAAGAGACTATGGCCACAATGGGGCTCTTTTAGGAGTGGATGGTCCGGTCACCCCCCTAGCCACTCTCTTCTCTGGGACCCTCCACTTCTGGTTGACTTTTTCTGAGGTCCAGCCTTCCGTCCACTCCTTTAGTGCCTTGAATCTCATTCGAAAGCAGCCCACTCCCCATTTCCTCCCTCTCCTCTGGCTACCTTGATGTAATTCTCCCCCCACCCCCAATATCTCTCCTAAGACAGACATCAAAAGATGCCCTAACAGTCACTTCCCAAATGGTGCTTTCTAAAACACCATCACTATACTGGGGTCAGTTTCTCTGCATCTCTCTCATCTTCAGAATGTAAAGGGCAGAGGTTGTGACTCCGTGTCCCATGCAGCCCCAGCACATTGTGGGGTTTTAGGCATGTTTGGCAATAAAAATGACTACACTAGACCAAAGGGGGTGTGAGGAATGAAGCATTAACTTGGTTGTTCCAGTTGTGAACCAGGTCTCAGGGCAGACCCTGGAGCTGCTATCGGTTAGGAAGTTGTATGTGCCTTGAAATGTCCACTACCCGAGTACCCAGCATCTGGTAGGCCTGGGGGTGCTGGGGGCCAAGGAGGAAACTTGACCTTGTGGTGCTGCCCCCTCCCCAGCCCGTGTGCCATCACTAGGTGTGCGTGATGCTAGATTAGTGCTGCTGGTTCCTTACCAATTGTGCTTGCTTCTCGTAAGTTATTTATAAAGAGAAATCACTAATGGACTCTACTGGTTCCAGTGCTTGTGCACCGGATGAACGATCACCTGTATGTTTGTATAATTAATTGCCATAATAAACTTTGATGAATTACATGTAGTCTTGTGGCTCTGGTGGGTTTGAGAAGTGCAGATGTGGCTGCTTGTGTGGGCCTTGATTTCTTCTGCAGCCTTCAGAATCATGCTCTATTGAAAGGCCTCTTTGGTTCATGTCCACAAAGCATCACCTATCTCGATGTCATCTCTTGAGCTGCTGCCCTCCCCTGCTCCTTTGCCCTCCAGACCTGGCTGTTCTAGCGTTTCCCTTTCCTCTCTTGCTCTTTGGTTTTCCTTCCAAGCCATTTTGCTGGAGCCCACGTTTGAGCCAGAAGCTGTGGCATGCAAGGCCACAGGATACCACCAGGGGGCGTGCGGGCCTCAGCCCAGCCTGGGAGGCACCTGCCGGGCTGGCAGGACGCCCTGCTTGTCGGCCTGTCCAGGACCCATCAGTTTCTAAACTTGGCCTGTGGTATGCTTAGAGGGGCAGCGAGCCACCAAACTGGCTGCAGAGCCAGCCAGTCTTCTGCCATGGCCCAGCCTGCCTCCCTCCCCAGTGTCTTCCTGGTCTGTGATGCTGAACTAGTTGTGAGGAGCCCTGGGAGAACATCTTCGGCTTTCAGTGGAAGGGCAGCTTCGAGGGAGTCGGGAGACCAGGTTTCTAATGGTCCCTCAAGTCAGCCCTTTTGCCTTTCCTCCCCTGCAAAGTGACAAGGGTAGGCCGCCTGTGGGTGATGTCCAGAGAGTCTGAGAATTGGTGATGGTAAATACCCAGCAGGTTCACTTGTGCTACACTTCCACATTCGTTATCTTGCGGAGTCCTCTCAACAGCACTTTTATCCCCAGTTTTTTTGTTTATTTTTTCCTTTTTTTTGTCTTTTTTGTGACTGGTAACGGGATCGCAACCCTCGGTGTCATGCCCGTACCACGACCAGCAACGGGATCGCAACCCTCGGTGTTGCGCCCGCACCGCGCTCAACCAGTGAGCGGACCGGTCTCTATATGGGATCCGAACTCTCGGCGGGAGCGCCGCCGCGCTCCCAAGCGCCGCACTCTATCGAGTGCGCCACCGGGCCGGCCCTTATCCCCAGTTTTAAATGGGGATGAAACTGCAGGGTGGGTGGTTCAGTGACCAGGTTGTACAGCTTGGGGGGCGGAGGCGGGACTTGGACCCAGGTCTGTCAGATCCCAGAGGCTGTAGGGGCTTCTCCACCGTGCCTTTGTGGTACCGGAAGACTGTTCCAAGGACACAGCTGAGAGTTTCCAGGCTCCCTGCTGAACTCTGGCCTTGCCTTGCAAGTGTCCAGGGCTGAGGACATAGGACACCAGGGAGGGCTGGAAGAAAACCTGGCTTTGTAGGTAGAAGCTGAAAGTCTCACTGTGGGAGCACAATGGATGGATGCCAGAGTCGGGGCAAGGGGCATGGAGGGGCTGGCTTTCTAAGAGAGGACTGTTTGGCCTGCTCCGGCTGGTCACTCAACATGCTCCTGGCTCTCTCTTCTTCCTGGGCCCGCACACCTTAGATCGTGCACACACATGGGCATTCCCATGCCTCCCTTCCTGCATCCCCATGAGATCACCGGGTGCCCTTTGCCAGACCACAGTGGGCCTCTGCTGCAGAGCTGGCTGCACAGAGACCGACCCTTAAGTGTCCAATTTAGAGCCCCAAAGAAATTCCTGTCTTAGTGAGGACACTGCTGTGCTGGCTGGGATCCTTTCAACTGTCATGTCAGTTCTGTTTTATGCTCCCAGACCCCTGGATGCATGACAGCTTTGAAGTTGGACTTGTTTGAACCTTGGTAGTGTAAGTGAGCTTTCCTTTGGGTTCTCAGCTTCCTTCACTTAACATGAGTATATGCTAGAATCACACTCAGATACCGCCAAGAGTCGACTGGGTAACATAATTTAGGAAGCAGGCTGGGGTGTGGGGGACACACAGGAGAGCATGAGGGGCAGCTCCTGCTCTGCTCTAGCAGGTTGTCTTGGTGCAGGAATGGGGACCCCATGGTTGCCAAGGTTAAGCAGGGTGTCCTCTACAGCTGAGGGTGACTGGCTCTATGAGTGGCTCATGGAGGAGCAGTGCTGACCCAGAGGCCTGCGATTGGGTCTACCAGCTAAGTTAGGAACTTGACAAAAACACCTTGAAGACGGAAATGGTTCCGGTTCAGTTGCATAACCAAACAGATCTTTCTGGAATGCGTCACCTAAGCCTACCACCATTTGGAAAGCAATTTTCTAAAGATGCTTTTCTCCTCTACTAAACTTTTTTTTTTTTTTTTTTAATGTAGGCCAAAGTTGCTTTGAGGCCACTGTATGGTGGCCAAACTACAGATTAGAGAGTTTTATCAGGAAAGGCACCAATAGGAGACCCTGGGCACCTCGCATCCTTTGCTCCCCTGCAGAGCAGCCTCTTTGTTCCCTTCTGAGCAATGCCGTCACACCCACCAAGAATGGGAGGTAAACAGGGGTCCCTGTTTCTGGATTCCCAGCATGGTCTGCCACCTGAGCTCTCAGAATGGAAGGCTTGGTTGGAGGGTGTTGGTGGGGGCAGTGTGCTGACCAGACCCTTCTGGCATGCTGGCAGCCCCACCCCCCAGCTCCCCTGATTCTGTGAACACCACCCCATCCCCCATATCCTTCTAGTCACTCCCTTTTGCTCTTTTAGAGCTGGCTTTTGACTTGGACCATTGACATCTCTGCTCCCAGTAGATACAGTGCCAATCATGTGGAGAAGGTCCCCAAACCCAAGGTGTGTCACTGTTCTACTGCATCTCGGTAGAGAGCTGCCTGATGCTGAAAGCTTAGTGACCCTGGCACAGCCTTTCCCTTTAATAGACCCTAGGTTCCTAGCTAGATATCCTCCTCTGCTTGCAGTTAAGGAAATTGAGGCACTGCAGGATTAGGTATGTGTCTAGGATCTCCAAGAAGTAGAGGAGACTTTTTAGTTTTTTTTCTTTTTTTTGGTGGCTGGTACTGAGACTGTTTTAGTTGAGGGAATTACTTAAACTGAAAGAACATATCCAGACCCATTCTCTGACTCCTGGGTGAGAACTTTAACTGATTGGCTGAAACTACCTTAGCTTGAGATTTTAAGCTGCAATGTGAAACAAAAACCCAAATTGGCTAGGATTTGCTAGGTTCCCCCTTTATGCAGGGCCCTGGGGTAGCCCTGGTACCCTTTGGGCTTGACAGCCAGTGGTCCCTGCTCTCTGGAGAGGAAGGCATCTTTAGATGAGGGGTGTGCAGGGAGTCACAGGTGGAGGCGTGGAGTGGGGCTTCGGGCCTGGGCAGCTACACAGCTCACTTGCTGGCAGCTGCTGGGTATGGACTAGGCTGTCCTTGTGCTCAGATGTGCAGTTCTGTGACCATGACGGCTGCAGAGTGCCCCAAGGAAGTGCCCCCTTCATGTGGGCATCCCCAGAGACGTCCAAGAGGTAGAACCTGGACAGAAGAGGCCAGAGCACTCTAGTTCTCAGGAAGTAGAAAGAGCATTATATACAAAGAGCATATTAAAAATACATGAGCCCAAGTGTGAGCTTCCTTGTTATTCCTTGTTGGGGTCAGAGTCTGAGGAGAAAGCTGGATTCTGTTCAGGTGCTGCTCCCCAGCAGGCAGGGAAGGGGGGCTGCCTGGGGGTGGAAGAGGGACCCTCTCCTGGACACCTGTTGAGTCTCTCCTTGGAAAGGCTGCTTGTTTCTGGGCTCTGCCCTTTCACAATGCCCACACTGGGAGGGGCCTGCTGAGCTGTTGTGGGGTCTTCACCTGGGCCAGGGTCCAGTGGGCGGTGTCAGAGCTGGCCTGCCATAGGAAGGCAGCTGCACATGCTCAAGAGGCATCCTCTCCTACAGCTGGGAGTAGAAATCAGGATGTCATTTCCAAATTGCAAATGCAGAGTTTTCTCAGGACACATAGGCATGGCTCTTGGTTGCTGGTTCCCAGTTCTGTAGGGTGAGAAGGGAATGTGGGAATGTGTCAGTGGAGGAAACCTCACATCCTGGAGGTGATTCAGGGAGGCTGGGGACAGGCCCCATGCTCTGGGGACAGCTGCTATCCTGCATCAGGGGCTTCTCTTCCCTGTGGCTTCATTGGCAGCTCTGGGGGTGTTACGCCATCAGGAGACTCTTAGGGGCTCTTTTTGTGTGGTCTTCCAAGGTGGAGCTTAAGAGATGCTTTTTAAGGTTGATCTCTGCTGTAATTGCCGAGTTGGCTGCCGACACCTAAACACCTAAACTGCTGATGCTTATTGTTTCCCTTTACAGGAATCAAGATGCTCAGAGTCCCTTGTGGATATCTGGGTGGGACGGTGGGGGGGGGGCAGCGGGGAGTGGAGGGAGGAATGGAGTGGCTGGGGCTCATCCCCAGGGCTGGGGGGGGCCCCCCGCGGCGGGGGGGGGCCCCGGGGGGGGGGGCAGCGGGGAGTGGAGGGAGGAATGGAGTGGCTGGGGCTCATCCCCAGGGCTGGGGGGGGCCCCCCGCGGCGGGGGGGGGCCCCGGGGGGGGGGGCAGCGGGGAGTGGAGGGAGGAATGGAGTGGCTGGGGCTCATCCCCAGGGCTGGGGGGGGCCCCCCGCGGCGGGGGGGGGCCCCGGGGGGGGGGGCAGCGGGGAGTGGAGGGAGGAATGGAGTGGCTGGGGCTCATCCCCAGGGCTGGGGGGGGCCCCCCGCGGCGGGGGGGGGCCCCGGGGGGGGGGGCAGCGGGGAGTGGAGGGAGGAATGGAGTGGCTGGGGCTCATCCCCAGGGCTGGGGGGGGCCCCCCGCGGCGGGGGGGGGCCCCGGGGGGGGGGGCAGCGGGGAGTGGAGGGAGGAATGGAGTGGCTGGGGCTCATCCCCAGGGCTGGGGGGGGCCCCCCGCGGCGGGGGGGGGCCCCGGGGGGGGGGGCAGCGGGGAGTGGAGGGAGGAATGGAGTGGCTGGGGCTCATCCCCAGGGCTGTGGAGGACCCCTGGGTGAGGGCGGCAGCTGGAGGCAGTCTCACCTTTTATAGCCTCTGAGCCCCGTGCAGGTCGTAGTCACTGTCAGAGGAGTTGTCAGGCTGGGTGGAGGAGCGATGCAGGGCCCCTTCTAGAGCTGGGGAAAGAAAGGAGGGCCGTTGGCAGAGGGGTTGTCCCACTAGCCTACAGCCCCTTGGAGCCAGAGCCACCACCCACAGTGGGTAGGAAGATCACAGGGTCTTTATGAGCTGGTAACAGCTGTGGCATCTGTTTTGATCAAATCAGCCAAATGATCACTAATGATGTTGAGCTCCAGGCTCCCTAGGGTTTAATTGTTAGCGCCAGGAAGGGAGCCGTCAGTACAGGACTCCTGCAGGCCATTTAATGGCTCTCTTCTGTATTGAAGGAATCCAGGGGACCTCATTTACCAGCCAGACCCCTCAAGGCCCTGCAGGGGAACAGGCCCATTAGGTCACAGCAAGGCTGGGGTTAATGGCATCCGTCTGAGTGCATTCTCTCTTTAGATGAGTGGTTGACAGTCTCAAAAGGGACAGCTAAGGCCTGTGAAGGCAGTATACCTTCCACACTCCTGCTGTGACCTGCTGTCTAGCAGGCAGTTTGATCCCCCCCACTGTGCCCTTGGACCTCCCTTCTCCCTTTGGGCAATCACATGACTTTCAAGGACATCACATGACCTGTCTCAGGAGGGCTGCTCCAGCTCTGCCTGCATGCCTAGGACTGCCCACTGGTGCTTACCTGGATAAGCTGACACGTGGGAGTTCCTGGGAGGCTGGCTGTATTCGTTATCCACATGGGAGACTGGGGGGTTCTCAACCTGGGACCGGACAGTCGCCGTGTGGTTACGATGGAAAGACACTGAGCAGATGCAAGAGACAGTGTCATTAGACTTGCCGTTTTGTCCTACCCCTCCTTCCCCAGCAGGTACCCAGAACTTTAATGTCCTGTTCTCATTATGTCATGTGGGAGAGGGCAAAGGCACCCACAGCCCCTTCAATGCATCCCCATTTCCTTTCTCCCTGGGGTGGTTCATGCTAGCGGGGTCCGTGGCAGACTTTTAGAGCAGCTGTGGGTTGGCCAGAATTCTGATTGGCAGGGTGGGGCCTTCAGTCGGTTGGTCAGTCGGTCATCAAACATTTACCGAGCAATGAATTGGAGCACAAGTGACAGGGCAGACATACTCACTGCCCTCCAGGAGCTGAGGGCCTTTGTGTTATACAAAAGACTGGACAACACAGAGCCTTCTTGAAGGATTTGGCCCCGGACTTGTGAATGGCAGAATGCAGAATGGGAGGCAGGAGGAGGACTATTTCCATGCCTTAGGGTGGCTCTGGCTGTGGCTGGAAGGACGGACGATGAAGACCAGGGATGGGGTGGGGCTGACTGCATCAAAATGGTCTAAAACTGGCCCTTTAAAGTTGTTCTGTAATAAAATTAGCTTGAACAAACCTCCTTAAAGCATCCCTGCTTTGGGAATAAACAGTGCAAAACTGCCCATTAAGGTTTTGATAAGTCCTAAAATAAAGAACGGTGTTTAGCTTTGCTTAACTCATGGTATTTCAGGTCTGGAGTCCTCTTTTGTGAGTATCACCTATTAACAACGATGGCCATGGTGTTGGGGAATGCTGCCCGAGCAGGCGAAGGCTGCTGGGGACCTCTGGTTAAGTCAACCCCTGAGATAAGGCAAAAGACAGAGGGGACACTGTGGTGTCTGAGGCTTCAGAGTCAGAAACCACTCAAACGTCTGCCCCATCAAGAAGCCTTGGCCCTCCCAGTGTGGGGACGTCTGTTGCCACAGTTGCACTTTAGATGAGCGTGGTGGTGATCAGAGGCCTCAGGAAGCCCCTGGCTCTGACTGTGATCAGCAGTGAGCCTTGACTGGATCCGTGGCCTGGGGCTGAGGGAGGACCCTGCCTCTGGGGACACTTACTGTTTTGATTCATTCCCGTTGGGCCAATCCACTGGCGCTGCTTCTTCTGGCGGACTGGGCAACAGACAGGAAAGCACATCAGGGTGGGGGGCAGGGTAATGGAGTGCAGGTGAGGGGGCGGGGCCTGGGGGAGGGAGGAGGTGGCAGGTGCAGCTGAGGCACCATTGCTGGGTTCTGCTCCCTGAAGTCTCTCAGGCCTCAGTTTTCTAACTTTCTCAGGAGGGGTACTGGAGCCATCTAGTGCCAAAGGACTGTGCTGAGGAGGGTGCAGAGGTGGCTGGGTCCCCAGGAGAAACAACTGCAGGTGTTTAGGACCAGAATTAAGACCTGGGTGGGTGCTAGGGAGCTGACACTGCTCACCTCTTGGCTCTCTGTTTTCAGCCTCCCTAATCTCACTTCCTAGTCTCTGAATAATTTTCCCCTGAGTTCTGCCAGGCAGGGATTTCAACCCTCTGCGTTCACAGGGCATGCAGTCATCCGTTTGGTGGATGAGGAAACTGAGACTCAGAGAGGAAGTGGCCTGATCAGCGTCAGGGGCAGCTGGTGAGTGGACATGTCAGAGGCCATGCCGATGGCTCTCTGGGCCGCCAAAGCCTAGGCAATGGCCACAGCTTCCCTCTGGCCTGGAGTGGGTCTCAGCTGGACCCAGATATGGGCAAATCAGTGGTTATGATTTTCCTGACTTTCTGTTTCTGTTTCTTTGGGTGGAAAAAATGCCAGTGGGCAGGAGAGGGGAGGGCTGGATGGGGAGGCAGAGGTGCCCTCGGCCCAGCTCTCTGGAGGTTGGACCCCTCTTCTGTGAGGCTCCAGTCTCCCCACATGGGGACAGTGTAGCTTGGGGCCCCAGCACCTACATTTCTTCACCAGCTTCTTGTAGGCGAGGGGGCCACACACAACGAGCAGCACTGCCAGGAGCAGCAGGGCCAGGATGATGCTTGCCACAGTGCCTGCTGCTGGGCCTGCTGGGTTGGGATCCTGGCCTGGGGATAGGGGAGGAGTTGGGTCAGTCCCAACCCTGCGGTATAAAGACTGTTGCTTCAGAGGGAAGCTGCTGGCTGCCTGGCTTCTCCTAGTCACCAGAAATTCACCAGCGTGTGAGGAAGGCACCTCTCTATCTGGCTGTCCCTCCATCCATCTCTAGAATTCTCTGCTACCCATTTACCATTTATTATCTACAAATGATCATCCAGCTATCATTTGCCCCCCTTGTTACAAACTGTTTAACTTTCTACCATTTGCCAGTTATAAGTGATCACCTTGCCATCATATACCATCATATACCAATATATGATCGAATACTGAAGGCCAGTCAGCCCTCTATGTATCCACCCATCCGTCCATCCACCCATCCATTTCTTTTATCTGTTATTCAGTGACCATTCACGTAGCAAATATGCACCACCTACCCCTTGATTTTTTAGCTTCCACCTGGAAAAGTAGAAGGTGGAAGGAGTTCTGTCATTCACTGGCTGCCCAACAGAGATGTCTGTTGCCTAGCTCAGTCTCCCACCTATGTGACATTGCTGTCTGAGCACTCTCGCTGCCCGATCCCCATTTGCCCTCTCTCCATTTCTAGCGTCCTAGGGCTCTCTGTCTAGCTCCTGGGGCCAGTTCTTCAGAGACACATGCACTGACTGGGTCCTAGAGGGAATGTCTGGGGCTGCCCTCTGCCCACCGTCAGTTGTGGTCAACTCACATGTGACAAACACCCTCTTGCAGTGGGCTTTTTTCTCCCGAAGCTCGTGGCACTGGGACAGCTTCTCCTGGGGACAGAAGAGCCCCCGGGAGGTCTTCTCACCGGCGTCCAGCACGTGGTAGGAGTTGACACCGCCGCACTGCTGCTCCCGGCATACCTCCTCCCACCGCGTCATGCCCTTGGCTGAAGAGCTGTCGCACAGGGCTGCCCACTGCATGCCCTGGCGCACCTCCACGGTGCCTTCGCACACGCTGCTGCCCCCCACCAGGCGGCTCTGCACCTTGGGCTGGAAATCTAGGGAGGGGAAGCAATGGGAGATGAGCCTGCATGCCTGGCGCCTGGGGCCCCCTGGCAGCAAGGACGCACCGTGTGGGACCACCAGGACAAGCCATCTTCCTTTCTGTCCTTCCCTCCTCTGGCATCATCTCTGGCTCTTCCCCCAACCAAGGTCTGTCCCTGGTGCCTCTGGGCAGCTGCCAGCAGCCATCCCGAGATGCTGCTGCATGGGCACTTTCAGTGAAGAGGCAGCCACCAGCAGGGAGTTGGCCCCTGAGCCAGGTGCAGGTGAGAGAAGAGTGTGGGAAGTAGGCCCACCTGGGTCCACTCTCCTCTTAGAAACATCTCGTTCTATTGCTGCTCCTTGGGAAGAGGGAGGGCTTTTCAGAGGTGGGAAACTGAGGCTCAGGGATGAGAAAGACCTCCTGCTCTGAGTCCTGGTGGTTCACAGGTGGGACAGAACCCAGGAATCCTGCTGCCCAGGCCCTGTGCCCTGAGCAGGAGGCTTTCTGTGAGTGGGGCCTGGCCCAACAGAAACCTGCATTCTTTTCTGTCTGCTTGCCAGGGTGGGGCCTGGGATTCCATAGCCGAGGCCACACATGCTCAGTTCACAGTGAGTTGTAATATCACCAGCTTTTGCCAGTTTCCATAGCAACATCCACCTTCAAAGCCCTAGTAAGTCTTCTATTTAGAAGAAACTTCAAAGGCAAGAACCCTGGGTATGGTTTTGCAGGTTGTAGCCAGCAGGAAGGATCCTGAGGACGGGGGTTGGGGGGTAAGGGAGTGAGTGGGGCTGACAGCTGGCTCCCCACCCCCCAATTCATCAGGCCAAGAGACCTTGGGGACTGCTTCTGCCTGGAGGGGGCAGTGTTTTACTAATTCACACCAGGTACCCAATGGGTTGGGGGTGGCCTTGCTTACAGGATAGCAGAATGGTCCAGAGCAATGCCTCCTACATTTGTGCACAGGAATCACTGGGGACCTTGCTGAAATGAGGATTCTGGGCTGGCTGGTTAGCTCAGTTGGTTAGAGCTCAGCCTTGTAACACAAAGGTTAAGGGTTTGGTTCTCCATACCAGTTATCTGCTGCCCCCACTCAAAAAAAAAAAAAAAAAAAAAAAAAAGAGCGGATTCTGATTCAGGTCTGAGAGTCTTCCAGGTGATGCCCGTGCTGTGTGGTCTGGGACCACACTTGGAGTAGCTGAGGCTTATGGAGTGACACTGCCTGAGTGGAAATCCCAGCTAGTGCTCGATGATATTGGCAAAACATTTAATATTTCTGAGCCTCAGGTTCCTCATCTGTAAAAAGGGATAATAACAGTACCCACCTCCTAAGGTCATTGTGAAAATAAAAGAATGCCCTGGAGTGGTCCCTGGCACAAATTAAGCGCTCAGTAAGTAGAGTCTGGACTCCACTAGAACACTTTGGTGACAGGAACCCACTGCTTCCCGGGGCATGCTATGGTTGTTTTTCCTTATTTTTGAACTGGGATCTCTTCCCCTCAGCTTCCTTTGTTGATTCTGATTTGGCCCTTGGTGTCTTACAGACTCAGCCTCCCTGCCTTCTCCCTCAACCATACCAGCACCTCCAGTCTCCATTGTGTGGGCCCATGGCTCAGGACTCTGTGCAGAGAGCCCTCCTGAGGGCCTGCTCTTGTGTGTCTCTGCCTGCCGTGCTCTGGCCCCCAGGCCTCAGGGACCTCCCATCTCTCACCACCCTCCAACCTCATCTCTCAGGATTTACAAACTCCCCTCCTACAAAGCCTGCCCCTCCAAGTGCTCCATGCTTTGGCACAAGCCGTGATTCCCACCCACAAAACCTTTTCTCTTCCTCCACCAAACCCACGGAGAGACCTTGTCTTCTCCTGGAAGTTTTGGCTTCAGTTCCCCATGTGGCAGCTGGGCCAGTGATTCCTTTGGGCTTGGTCAGTTACTTTGCAGAGATTCCCAAGGCACTGAGTGCGAGTGTGCGCTCCCCAACTCACCCCACTCCACCTCTTAGAGGCCAAGGATCAGGCCTCTACTTCCCTTGTGTTCCCCATAGTGCCTCATCTCCTGCGCTGCATGCAGGGGTTTTCAGGAAACCCCTCTGGGGATGCTCTGACCGTGACACCTCCCAGGGCAGCAGAAGGCCCCACGGGGCTTGGCCAGGGCTTACTAACCTGAGCAGACGAGGGCGAGAGCTTGGCCACCCTCCTGGGGCTGGGTTTTCCTGAAGCACTGCTCCAGGGAGGCACAGCTTGCGTTCTGGACCTTCCATCGAATTGGCAAGAGCCTGCGGTTCCAGAGCTCCCCTGGGTCTTGTGCCGTGGCTGCCTCGGCCTCTGGCAGATGCTTCAAGAAAGAGCCGCACTGGAGGGCTGCACAGATGAGGTCCCCCAGGCCCTGGGTCCTGTCCTGGGCCTCATAGCTGATGGTGCCACCAAGGCTGCCGCTGTAGAATTCCACCATGCCAGCACACCGCAGGCCCCGGGGCACTGCCACCAGCTGCAGCCTGGGAGGAGCTGGGAGAGGAGAGAGATGGAGATGGGGGATGGGGTTGCGCTGAGCCAGACGTGAGAACTGATGCTTCTTTGGTCGCCCTTGGAAGGTGGTGAGATCCCAAATATAACATAAGACACACTTATGGTTAAAATTTTCCCCATTTATCTACATTCAAATGTAACTGGGCATCCTGGGTTTTTATTTGCTAAATCTGACTCCATATCTCCATGGGGCCTCAGAATCCTCTTACCTGTGGGCTCTGGAGTGGTTGTAGGCGGGGGGCTTGTGGGTGGAGGTGTTGTCATCTGGGGCTCTGTAATGAGACACTCTGGTGAGGGAGGGGCAAGCGACCCTGAGAGGGAGGAATGAGGGGGTAGGAGGAAAGAATGGGGGTGTAGGGAGGGCAGGGGGATCCAGCAGTGTTGAGAAATACCCGAGCTTGTGACATAAGTACCACTTGCCACATTAAGCCCACTTGACCCACACATTATCTCTAAGCCCCAGGTGAGGTGGGCAGAACCACCTCACTTTACAGGTAGGAAAAGAGGTTCAGAGGGGATGCAGAAGTTAGCACTTGGCAGAAATAGGTCCTCCTTTTTCATCCTACCAGACAGGTACTGCCCCTCTCCAGCTCCCCACCAGTTATAAACTGGGGACCCCTTTCCCCTTCCACCTGCGTGCTCAGGCCTCAGATCACAGGCCCTGGCCAGCCTCCTGGGGGCTGGTGCCCAGGACAACGATGCCCACGTGGCCGGCAGTCACCCACCTAAGCAGACCAGGCCCAGTGGGGGGCATTGGCGTGCCCTGCTGCTGCTGCTGCTGCAGTTGGAGAATGACCCCGGGTGTCCGTGGCAGATGATCTGGTTCTGGGGTCTGCTGAAGAGGGGGAAGTGGGCAAGGACCAAGGCCTCCCCGCAGTGCAGCCGCTGGCAGACTTTTGAGGCCTGACTGGCATCCTCCCGGCCGTCTGGGCTCCAGCCCCAGCTCCACCTGCACACGGTGCGCCACAGGCCCCTCAAGTGAACCTCCAGCTGGCCCTGGCACCGTGAATTGGAGTTGGCCAGCCTCCCCTGGAAATCTGGGGGTCAAAGAGGTTGTGGGTGGTCAGGCTAGGAAGGGCTCTCCACTGGGGCCCCTAACTGCCCCCTCCCCACCTAGTCCCTCATGCCCAGTTGGGCTCCCTCCTTCACTTCCCGCCCCCCTGGCTGCCTGTCCTGCTCCTTGTGAGCTTTGTCCCTTCTGGGGCACTCAGGCTGGGGCAGCCTGAAGCTGGGCGCAGGAGGGTAGGGCTCCAGATTTCAGAGCTGGAGGGGAAGTTGGAGCAGTGGGCAAGGTGGTCTCAGCACCCACTGTCCAGCAGAATCACCCCACTCCTGGAAATTCTGTTTTAATAAGTCTGACATAAGGCTTAATATTGTGTGTGTGTGTGTATGTGTGTTTAAATCTTAAAATCAATTTTATTGAGGTGCAGTATACATGCAGTGAAATGTACTCATTTTAACAGTACTGTTCAATGGAATTTGACAAATGTATACATGTACGTAACCACCATCATAATGTAGACATGGAACATTTCCATCACCCAGAAAGTCCCCTCATGCCCCTTTATGGTTAATTTCCTTGAATCCAGCCTCAGGCAACTACTGATCTGCTTTCTGTCACTAGAGATTAGATTTGCCTGTTCTACAATGTCACATAAATGGAAACAGCATGCTTTTTTTTTTTTTTTAAATTTTGCTTCTTTTGCTCAGCATGTATTTGAGATTTATTTAGCCATATTTTTGTGTGTATTGGTAGTTCATTCCTTTTCATTGCTGAATAATATTTCATTGTATGGATATGCCACATTAGTTTTTCCATTCACCATCTGGGTTGTTTCCAGGTTTTGCCTGCTACGAATAAAGCTGCTGTGAACATTCATGTTCAGGCCTTTGTGTGGGCAGTTTCCATTTCTCTTGGGTAAATACCTAGGAATGGAATTGCTGGGTCATAGGTAGGTACACGGCTTATGCAATTTTAGAAAGCTCCATGAGGGGAAAATATTTGTCTGTGTGTGTGTGTGTTGTGTATGTTTGCATAAAGAGATTCTGGAAGGATATGCAAAAAAACGAGTGAATGTGATCATTACCTGGGGTGTTGGGGTGGAGAGAGGGACTGAAAAGATGGGGGACAGAGGTGGAAGTGAGACTCTTCACTGTAGATCTTTTTATATTTTTAAATTTTTGAGCCAGATGAATGTATTACCTATTCAAGAAGTTTAAAAAATTCTTCCCTGACAAAGGAATCACTGGTCAGGCTGCCTTTTTCTTCAGATGAGGACACTTTGGGGCCAACGTGCAAGGCCAGGGCTTGTCAAGGTCACGTGGCTAGTCAGAGGCAGAGCGAGCTAGTCTCAATACCTAATGCTGATGGATTGCCTTGCAGGATTTTTGCCCAGGGAGCTGATTCACTGAATCCTCACCAGGGAAAAGATTTTCTCCCTTCTTCACAGGTGGGGAAATTGGAGCTCAGGGAGGTTAAGTAACTTGCTAGAGCTTGGGGCTAGGATGTCAGTGCAGGATCCAGGGCCCAGCCCAGAGCCTGCCAAGGCCCCTGTGGACCCCTTGGGCTGCATGACAGTTTTGTGATACCCGCCAGCCACATCTCTCTCAAAATACATTCAGTGTGATGTTATCCCAGTCAATGTGAAGGGGAGAGGTCTGTAAGTGTGGGAATTGCTGAGTTAAAAAATGTTTAGCATGTTTCTCTACTGCAGGACTTCTCAGAGACCTTATTAGCCTGGTGTACACTGTCAGTCTCCAGTGGGAGATGTGGTGTTACATGTTCCGCGGAACCCTGTTTGGGAACTACCGTAGGATTAATGTCCAACCTTTGAGGCTGGACACTCATTACACTTTACAATCTGGCATATCCCCTCTCTGCAGCTTCGGGGCAAATGTCTTTGACCATGGAGCATCTGGCAGGACTGGGTAGGAACAGGACTTTGTAAGGTTCATTTATGGGCTGTATATTTTCTGTGCTTGGTGAGTGACTCATAATAATACCTATCATGAGAGCTAGCATTTGTAGTGCTTTGTAGTCAGCAAGGACATCCACGGGCATCCTAAATGTGCATGTGTCTGTGTGTATGGTGGCGTTCACTCTGGTGGAGGTGATGGCTTCTTAACTGGCAGGTCCCCCTACAGCCTGATGGAACTGTAGCCCTGCTATCCCTCTGCCCCAGGCCTCCCTCCATGTGGCTCTTCCTTACCCGGGTCGTCCCAGTTGAGCCATCCAAGGCAGGAAGTGACTGCAGAAAAGAGAGAAAAGGGTCAGGAAGTAAAGCCTCCCACCCTCTCCCCCCACGCCTGCTCATACCTACCCACTGCTTGAACAATGGCCCTTTCTGCCTCCCTCCACCCGCTGTCATGGGGTTCAGAGGCAGGGATTTTCATATTACAGGTTGGAACCCCTAAGCAATCATGAAGTCAACTTAGTGGGTTGCAGCCATCAATTTTTTTTCTTTTTCTGAAACCTTATAAGTGAACATAGTGAAATTGATTTTTCTTTAGTGAACAATTCTGTGAATGTTAACACATATATAGATGTGCGTGACCAACACAAGGAGTACACCAGTTCCGTCACTTCCCGGACTTCCTCGTGCTATCCCTTTGTAGTAATGCAACCATCAATTTTTTTAAAAAAACAAAATGAAATAGAATAGAGAACATCAAAATGCACTATGTGTTGTGAGGGGAAGTATCACTTTTTGTGCTTTGGGGGTTGCAATGTAAGAATGTCCTTTGTGTTGCTTTTGGTCAAAAACGTTTGAACTCTGGTAGTTCTAGAGAATCAAGAAATGAGCCTGAAAGGGAACCCAAGAGAGTGTTTGCTACTCCTAGTATTCCCTAGGTAGGATAATGCCAGCAGTTTATCTTTAACAGCTCCCGGTTTCCAGAGGAGGAGACCAAAGCTCAGAGATGGATGGGCTTGCCCAAGGTGGCACAGCCAGTTAGGGAGCCAAGAGCACAGGCCCGGCGAACATGGTCTGTAAGGAACCAGCCTTCCCCAGTGTGGGCCAGTTGGGAAGTTCTGCCTCCTGCCAGCCCTGCCTGACTGTGGAGCAGGGGCAGAGTGGCCCATTGCGTGGAGCTCTTGGTTGAACAACAGCTGGCTGGCTAGTCTGGGGCAGGGAGGAGGTTTAATTTGGGTGGGGACAGGGGGGTGGGTAGCAAGCTCGTGTGGCTTCTGAGCCCACCCTCTGTGTTCACCACCAAGCTTTATCAGTCACAAAGCAGGTATTTTGATTTCCATCTGTCTGACTCTTGGGCTTACTCCTCGGTTGGGAGCTGGGGATGGCGTTTGGTCAGGACACTTCTTCATATAGGAAACAGCTGTGTTTAAATTGCTTGTGAGAAACTGTGGTTGGGTGTTACAAAACAGATGTGTTTTTAAAAAGTCTTTTCTTGCTTGTGGTAGAATTTTAAAAGAAGTGCCCCCACCAGCCCTTCCTCCCCTCCCAAGCCAAGACTCCTGGTAATGAAGTTGTCGTGGCCCTGTGGTAAGTTTCCCCATCTTCACAAGATCCCATCACCGATGCCTTGGGTCTTGGAAGGGGAAGGTAATTCTCGCAAATGGTGAGTGTCGGGCTGGGAGCAGTGGCCAGAGCTCTGGCCTGGGTGAAAGGGATGGTCCAGCTGTCAATCATCTGATCTATTGCAGTGGACAGGGCAGCCTCAGGAGGGCACAGTGTGGATGCCCAGCTAGCAGCTAGCGTGGTGAGCACGGAGGCAGGAGGCCCTCTGCCCTGCCCTCACCTCTCACCTCTGACCTATCTCTCCCACCTCCCTCTGGTACCAGCTCCCCATAGTGAGTAGGGCCATCCACCTTTAGGGAGTCATTCCTTTGGCTAAGTCAT
>NW_007735257.1:76412-80609 GCF_000696425.1 Galeopterus variegatus | reverse complement strand
TCTCTCTCTCTCTCTCTCTCTCTCTCTCTCTCTCTCTCTCTCTCTCTCTCTTTCTTCCTCTCTCTTGCTTCCTCTTGCCATGTGATCTGCTTGTACCCACCAGCTGCCTGCCGCTTTTCCACCATGAGTAGAAGCAGCCTGAGGCCCATGCCAGCTGCAGCTGTCCCAGAATCTAAGCCAAATAAACCTAATTCCTTTATATATTACCCAATCTCAGGTATTTCTGTTGTAGCAACACAAAACTGACTAAAACAATTTGCAAATCAATAAATGTGTTAGACCACATTAACAGAACAAAGGATAAAAAAATCAAATGACCAAATCAAATGATCATCTAAACAGATGCAGAAAAAGCATTTGACAAAATTCAACATCCTTTCAGGATAAAAACTCTCAACAAATTAAATATAGAAGAAATGTACCTCATCACAATAAGGTCATTTATGACAAGCGCACAGTCAACATCATACACAACAGCAAAAAACTGAAAGCCTTTTCTCTAAGATCAGGAACAAGATAACAATGCTTGCTCTCACCAATTCTATTCAGCGTAGTACTGGAAGTCCTAGCCACAGCAAATAGGCAAGAAAAAGAAATAAAAGGCATTAAAATTGGAAAGGAAGAAGTAAAATTATCTGTTTGCAGATGATGTAATCTCATATATATAGAAAACCTTAAAGACACCACAAAAAAATTGTTAGAACTAATAAAAGAATTCAATAAAGTTATAAGATGCAAAATCAAAAATCAGTTGCATTTTTATACACAAACAACAAACTATCCAAAAAAAAAAAATTAACAACACATTCACATTTACAATAGCATCAAAAAGAACAAAGTCCCTAAGAATAAATTTAACCAAGGTAAAAGATCTGTAAACTCAAAACTATAAAACACTGAAAGAAATTGAGGATGACACAGACAAATGGAAAGATATCCTGTGTTCATGGAACAGAAGAATTAATATTGCCAAAATGTCCATACTATCCAAATGACCTTCAGATTCAATGCAATCTCTATCAAAACTCCAATAGCATTTTTCACAGAAATAGAGAAAGCAATCCTAAAATTTGTAGAGACCCACAAAAGACCCTGAATAGCTAAAAGCAATCTGGAACAAAATACAAAGCTGAAGGCATCACACTTCCTGATTTCAAATTATATTACAAAACTAGTAATCAAAACAGTATGGTACTGGCATAAGAACAGACATATACCAACGGAACAAAATAGAAAGCCCAAAACTATATCCACACATATATGCTCAACTAATCTTTGACAAATGCACGAAGAATACACAATAGGGAAAGGATAATCTCTTCAATAAATGGTGTTGGGAAAACTGGATGTCCACATACAATAAGAAAAAAGCAAATTGAATCCTTATTTTACAACACACACAAAAATCAACCCAAAATGGATTAAAGACTTAAATATAACACCTGAAACCATAAAACTCCCAGAAGAAAACACAGGGGAAAAGCTCCATGAAATTGGTCTTGGCAATGGATTTTTTTGGATATGACATGAAAAGCACAGCCAACAAAAGCAAAAATAACCACGTGGGACTATATCAAACTAAAAATATTTCTGCAAAGCAAAGGAAACAATCAACAATATGAAAACGCAACCTATGATATGAGAGAAAATATTTGCAAACCATATATCCGATAAGGGGTTCATATCAAAAATATATAAGGAACTCACACAACTCATTATCAAAATAAATAAATAAATAAAAACAGACTGAAAAATGGAAAAAGGCCATGAATAGACATTTTATCAAGGAAGGCATACAAATGGCCAATAGGTATATGAAAAGGTGCTACATCACCAATCATCAGGGAAATGCAACTCAAAACCACAATAAGATATCACTTCACACCTGTTAGGATGGCTATCATCAAAAAATCAAAAGATAACAAGTATTGAGAGGAAGTCAAGAACAGGGAACCCTGATACCGTGTTGGTAGGAATGCAAATTGGTACAGCCATAATGGAAAAGAGCATGGAGGTTCCTCAGAATATTAAAAATAAAACAACATCATCCAGAAATCCTACTTCTGGGTATATATCCAAAGGAAACAAAATCACTACCTCAAAGAGATATCTGCACTCTTATGTTCACTGCAACATTCACAATAGCTAAGATATGTAAACAACCTAAGTGTCTGTTGACAGAATAATGTATTAAAATATGTGGTGTATACATATCTATTATACACACACACACATAAACACACACAATGGGATATTTCTCCACCTCTAAAAAGAAGGAAATCTTGCCATTTGCAACAACTTGGATGAACCTGGAGAACATTTTGTTATGTGAAATAAGCCAGAGAGAAAAATACTGTATGATCTCACTTACATGCAGAATCTAACAACCTCAAACTCAAAGAAGCAGAGTAAAGGTTGGTTACCAGAGGTCAGAGGGTGAGAGAAATGAGGAGATTCTGGTTTAAGGGTACAAACTTTCAGTTATAAGATAAATAAGTTCTGGAGACTTAATGTACAGTATAGTCACTACAGTCCATAATAACATACGTACTGTATACTTGAAAGTTGCTGAGAGTACATCTTAAGTATTTTCATCCCCCCCCGGAAAAAAGAGACAACACGAGGTGATGGACATGTTAATGTTTGTGGTAATCATTTCACAATATATTCATATATCAAAACATCACTTTGTACACCTTAAATACATACAATCTTGGTCAATTATACCTCAATAAAGCTGAGGGGGGAAATTAAGCCCAGTTCCAGTCTTTACCGCTAATATGATAAAAATAATTACTAGGTGAACATTTCGCCTTGCTCCAATGCTTAACATTTTATAAGTATCTTAATTTAGTAATATAATATATAATAACATAATACAATATAATATAATAATATAGTAGGGCTTCTCTATGTAATTCAAGGCTGTAGATTTGTTGGGGAGAAAAAGGTGGTACACCCATGTTTAGATACAAACTAACAGCCTATTTTTATCATTCCACTGTTTTTCATTTCTATTTTCAGTGCTAAATCCCACATTTTGGCAGGCCCTTCACTCGCTTTCTGGTTCCTCAATTACTGAGGTGCACCACTTTCCATACAGGAACAAATTCCACTGGGTTCTAATCTCTTATACCTGCACCTCTATTCTACCTAGAAGATGCTGCCTATCCTATTCAAACCCACTTGAAAGTAAAAGCGTCATAATGGAGCTGGGGAGTGCATCTCATCTGCAATCAGCCCTAACACAGACTGGTCCAGGCCTCACCACAATGTTTCAAACATTTTTATACCAAAGTCAGAAAGACATTTCCCCTTTTTATTTTAGTATGAGCATATGTTTATTGCTTTCTACTCGGAAGCATAACTGAAAGACGGAAAAGGATGTTTCCACTAAATTATTAACATACTTCAACTTCAGGTTTAAAGAGCTAAGCATATGAAAATAAATGCTTGATTTTATTCATATTGCCCCCCCCCCATGACAAGAACAAAGGAGAGCATAACATTTCACTACAACATACCTTTATAACTAGAAATTACTACAGATTCGAGTCAACTAAATTCTCTAAGCACTGATGCAGCTGCAACCTTCAAAGTAGTGGGTTTTCTTCAATTAAAAAAAAAATCTTATTTTACCATTATACCAAAATTAAGACTATCACACTGAGTTTTTTTTAAAAAACAGCCTGTACAACTGACAATTATTACCGGGTGGGTGGGAAAGGAACGCACAACGCATATTTTTCCCTTTCTAAAGTACCTCTAGCCCATTCAAGGGTAACACAATGGACTCAGTCTAATAGCACATTATTAAACTTCCGCTCCATATGGATCAGCTCAGAAATCAATGCACACTTTAGAAAACATCAAAACACTAAACTTATAAGGCTCAGAATGAGGCCAGGCCGGGGAGATAGGATATTCCTTTCAAATACGTTCTCGGTGGTTTAGAGAAAATGTCCGATGATGTCATCCCTAGATACTCCCTAGTGCTGAACACTAACTACTGGACTTCAAAAGGAAGAACATTTTCCTGCCAACCGTGGCGGCCGCCGAGCTTTGCTCAAAGGTTCTCCTGCCGAGGTCAGGGAAGAAGGGGAGCCCCGCGGTCTCGGGCTAGCAATCGGGGCGGGGTGCCGGTCCCCCGGCGCCCACCCTCGGCTCCCCGGGCTGCAGAAGGCCGGGCCCGAGGCG
>NW_007735257.1:48463-75916 GCF_000696425.1 Galeopterus variegatus | reverse complement strand
CGGCCGGGGAAGCGGTAACGGATCCCGATTTGAAAAGGCCCCGAGCGCTCAGTTGCCGGGATCTCGCGAGAACCGGTCGAGGCTGGGCGACTGGGAGATGGTGTAAGCCGGTGGGGGTGGTAGGGCGTGGGGGAGGGGAGGCAGGGGGACGGGGGTCAGGCTGCAATTGCTGCGGGTGGCGCTGCACCTGCCCGGGGAGGGCTTGACCAGTCCTGAAGCCCCCCGTTGGGGTCTGGTTCTGACCAGCAGCCCGCCTGTCGCTTGGCACTCAGTGGGGTCCTCGCTTACATACAGCGGGGTTAGAAACCGTTGGAACTCGGAAACCCAGACTGTTCAATTCACCCCAGGTAGGAACAGTTTAAGTTAGAGAAGCACGCACTGCTTTGCATCTTTAAAGACGTCTGCAAATCTTCAGACTCCCCTTAGAAATCCTTTAAATGAGGCAAATAAATCATTTTCCACTTCAGGGCTTAGGCACTCTGTGGACATTCAATAAATAATTGATGACTGACTGCAGTTCACCAAAATGAATGGCTTTGGATTTCTTTGAGGATTGGTTTTTCTCCAGGGTGAGGATTTCCTTGGAACTCAGCTATCAGCTTAGAAAGAGAAGATTGAAGTTTTTAAATTTTCCGGGCAACAATCAATGGGGGGAATCTATCATTTTCACCATGTATCTTGTACTAGATTAGCTGATAATGGACATTTTTGTTTTTGATTATGTGTTGATTGTATGCTGATCGAAATTATATGTGAAGCAGTTATAGGCACTCAGACAAACTTAATTACCATACGGAGTTTTAAAATATAGTCATAGATTTGTTTCCGTAAGTATGAAAAAGAAAGCCATTAAACTTAACTTCTAACTCTTGAGTACCATACTTCACATTGAAATAACTTTTCTCAGCTGAAAGGTTCAAAGACCTTCCCAAACATTTTCATAAAGAAATAAACACGTACAGTTTACCTGCTTTGCAGAAGAATATCTTACTTTAGTGGTAAAGTTGTGGTTAGAAACTAATACTCAAATAGTGCATAATTTCAATTATCCCCTGTTCTTTGGATTCCTGCCCTCTACCAAAAAACACCATAAAACATCTGATCCTATATCTGAAGAGTTGAGCTACTTCAAATACACACACACACACACACACACGCACAAACACACACAATCAGAACATTTTAATAGTGATAAGAATGCTTGATAAAATACCACTGTTAGGGTGCTGCCTACAGTGTTTCATAAACAGGACAAATGCTATTGTGGTTGCTGCACAAATTGTTTCTCTTCAGTGGACCCTGAACATAGTGTTTGGAGTGGCAGAAATGGCATTTGATTTTAACAGAGAAAATCTAGATTAATACACCTGCACTGCCACTTCCTGCCCTCAACACCTTGGGCAAGTCACTTCACTTTTCAATCTCTCCACAATACAAATGGATACCAATACCCACATTGCAGGATTAAGGTGAGGATTAAAAGAAAGCACCTTATGTAGGGCAAAGTGCTATACAAACATAAAGTAGTACTATAATTCCCTCTCTCCAGGCTCAGCAGCATTTTAGTCAGAGAAGCCAGGTGATTTTCCCATAGTACTATATTGTAAGTACTTTCAAAATATTCATTATTCTCCATTATTCTTTTGCTGTCATTGAATTTAATGATGAAAACTTAAATTGTTTAAAAATCCTTTAAACAATTCAATATCTTTTAAGAGGCCTTTGTGCTTAAAACAGAGTAGTAGGCACATGAGAAATACAAAAGTGAGTACAAGAATGGCAATTATCAAAAGGACACAAAAATAACAAATGCTGGCGAGAACATGAAGAAAGGGGAACTCTTATACACTGTTGTTGAAAATGTGAATCAGTGCAACCATTATGGAAAACCGTATGAAGTTTCCTCAAAAAACTAAAAATAGAACTACCATATGATCCAGCAATCCCACTGCTAGGTATTTATCCAAAGGAAAGGAAATTAGCATACCAAAGAGATATCTACACCCCCATGTTTATCACAGCACTATTCACAATAGCCAAGATATGGAATCAACCTAGGTATCAGCTGACAGATGAATGGATAAAGAAAATGTGGTGTATATACACAATGGAATACTACTCGGCAATGAAAAATAATGAAATCTTGTCATTGTGGCAACATGGAGGAGCCTGAATGACATGTTAAGTGAAATAAGTCAGGCACAGAAAGATAAATACTGCATGTTCTCATTCATGTGTGGGAGCTAAAAAAAAAGAAAAAAGTTAAACTGTTAGAAGTAGAGAGTAGAACTATGGATACTAGAGGCTTGGAAGGTGAGAGGTTGGTAAATGGACACAAAATTACAGCTAGATAGAAAAAAAATAAGCTCTAGTGGTGTACAGTAGTGCTAGGCAGCTATGATTAACAATAATTTATTGTATGTTCTCAAATAGCTAGAAGAGCCATTAAATGTTCTCATTACAAAGAAATAATGAATTTTTGTGATGACAATTTGCTAACTACCCTGATTTGATCACTATACATTGTATATATGTATTGAAATAAAATTCTGTACCCCAAATATGTACAATAAGTACATTTCAATTAAAAAATAGATTTAAAAAATAAATTTAAATAAATACATATCTATTGGGAGAAGGCTTTTATAAAGAGCACTATTTGAGTGCTGCGATAGAGATAAAAGGAAAGTATAATTAAAAATGCATTTACTAAAACTGGAGACCAGCCCATGTGCCACAGTGTGCTGATTAAAATATTTATCTTGATTACTGCATTTTGGGGAACCCCCTTTAAATTTTGTGCCTAAGACAAACACTTCATTCACTGTACCTTAGTCCTAATAAATGCATAAAGAGCAGAAGTGAATTCCTACTGGGGAGTAAGTGAGGGCTTCAGAGAAGAGCTGGACTTTAAAAGATGGAAAGAATTGGGGCAGGTTCTGAAGAGAAGAAAATGATGAATCCTTGCCACTCCATCTGACTTCTCTTAGAGATTGATCTTTCTTCCTCCTCTTGTTATTCATACTGTACTTACCTTACCTAATCTGCAAAAGATAAAGAAAAAATAGCTATTAATATTCTATTGCTGAATTACATTTCTATATTTCCTTCCTTCCTTTCTACTTTTATTTTTTTAGTGCATGTATGCCCATGGAAAAATTTTTAAGTAATGTTCAAATTTTTATCTTTCCACAGTTCCCACTGCAAAGGTGTTATCCTTTGCAATTGCAGAAAATATATCACGGATACAATTTCACATAACCACTTAGTTTTCTTTCTTACAAATTGGAATGTGTGTTTGTGTGTGTGTGTGTGTGTGTGTGTGTGTGTGTGAGTGAGAGAGAGAGAGAGAGACCATTACACATGGCTAGAAATTTAACCCTAAAATTCCAAGATATTTTCAATCAATGCCTTACTATGTGTATCATTTAGGCAATGTGTACACCTTCTAGTAACAGTGACTGCATGTAACAGTATCTTAAACAAGACATTACACATGGCTAGAAATTTAACCCTAAAATTCCAAGATATTTTCAATCAATGCCTTACTATGTGTATAATTTAGGCAATGTGTACACCTTCTAGTAACAGTGACTGCATGTAACAGTATCTTAAACAAGATAGACATTATAACCTTTTTAAGTAAAACAAAAACAGAGGGGCATCCCATAGAAGATACAGTAGCTCCACAGTCATCATGGAATCAAGTTCCTGCTACTTTAATCTTCCACATTGCAGGGTGAGGCTTCCCTTTTTAAGGTTGCCCTATGGCCCAAGAAGGCTACTGGAGAGCTAGGCATGTGGTCTGCATTGTAGGTCAGAAGAAGTTCAGAAAAGAAGGATCCTACCCAGAAGTCTCACACAACACTTCCACTTACAGACCAGAACTTAGTCACATGACACATTCAGCTGTAGGAGAGATTGGCTAGTTTGGGGGCTGGTCTCACTACTAGGGTTGTGATCATCCTTTTTCTTTGTCTTTGAGAATTAAAAGGCAAAAACCAACAATATGAAGTAAAACAAAAAGTATAATCTGATTTTTAAGTTAACCTGCTTGACTATATAAATTAAATGGCTGCGAGTCCTGCCATCCTTCAGCCTCCCATAGTGCCTCAGGTGAATAGCAGCGCTCACCTGGGCCTGGGCCTGGGCCTGGGCCCTGCCAAAGTGCTACCACCTCTGCCTTGGCACCCTCCACTCTCCGCCAGGCTGATGGCTGGTGAGGTGATGAGCTGTCCTCTCCCCAGAGTCCCAAGGGTTGGGGGAAGGAGATGGGATCAGGCCACACTGACAAAAGGACAGAAGGGCCAAGCTATAATTCCAGAATCCTCTATGTGTTTTCAAGAGCAAAGAAAATGAGTACATCTCTGGGTTGGTGTCGTTTGAGGATGTGGCTGTGAACTTCACCCGGGAGGAGTGGCAGGACCTGAATAATGCTCAGAGGACCCTGTACAAGGATGTGATGCTGGAGACCTACCACAGTCTGGTGGTGTTGGGGTGCTGCATTACCAAAGCTGAGGTGATCTTCAAGTTAAAGCAGGGAGAGGAGTGATGACCAATAGAGGAAACCCTAAACTAGAGCCTACACGGTCACAGATCTGAGAACAGCTGGTCTGCATGAAACAAACACATGCATTATATAATCTCCAAAGACGATTCTCACATGTATATCCCCATATTTTATTTTGCTGAATATTTTTATAAATGTTTTCACATTTTACTGCATCTTGTCGGATTGTGTTTGACACATCCATCTTATGTAATGAATCAGGACCAATAATATTTTACATTTGACTCCCTTTCATCTCACACTTTACATCAAATCCATAGAAAATTCTTTCTGTTTTCTCACTACCTCTATTGTTGCATGGTTTCAGCCACCTCAGTCTCTCACAGAGGTGCTTCCAGAGAGTCAGATCACATCTGAAACAGTTTTCCTGCCCCCTCCACATATTCAGGCTCTTTCTGAATATGTGCAGCCAACTAGGCCACCTGCCTTCGCATTGATTGTGACTTTTCTGCAAGGGTCCTGTTGTTCATCCTTGAAGTCTTAGCTTTATTGTCCACTCCCAAGTTCCTCGTAGTTCATCACACAAGTCTGTAGGTCTAGAAGCCCAGTGGTGTCCAAGATTCAAGCCTTTTTTTTCTGTTAGCTTCTTAGATGTTAGACAAATCAAAGGAACTGGACAGAAACTAGTTTAATCTCTAAATATCCTATCATCCTGAAAACTTAAAGGGGACCTACAAGAGACTGCCACATACCTTTAGAAGTCTGTATATCCAATGATCAAACCAGTCTGAATGACATACGATAGCTGTACATCAGACATGTTTTTATAGAACAAACATTACAGTTTTATAAAGCGGCTCATGAGTTCAGCAACCTACAATGCACTTGCTATTTTTTTTCCTACATTGATTTAAAATACTAACTTATAAAAATGTCAGCTGATAATTTTAATTTTTGATCAGATTCTTAATTCTTCCATGTCATTCTAGGCTTTTTTTTTGTATTTTTTTCAATTTATTTTTTATTGAAGCATAATTGATTATACATAGTTATGGGGTACAAAGTTGACTATCAGTAGTTGTGTACAATGTGTAATGGTCAAATCACGATAGTTAGTTTATTCATCACTACAATTCATAATCATTCCCTGTATCTATTAACCAATTTCTCATTAATTTGTCATTAATCCTCCACCCTCTCTCTCCTTCCCCTGTTCCTCCTCTAGTAGCCATGGCTCTGTTGTCTTCTTCTGGAAGATCAACATATAGTTATGATCATTGTTTCTTTCTATTTCTCTTTCTTTATTGTTTATTTGTCTATTTATGAATTCAGCTTACACTTATGAGTGAGGCCATGTGGTATTCCTCTTTCTGCACCTGGGTTGTTTCACTTGGCATGATTTTCTCTGGGCTCATTCATGTTGTTATGGATGGCATAATTTCGTTCTTTTTTGTGGCTGAGTGGTATTCTGTTGTGCCTGTGTACCATGTTTTCCTTATCTGGTCATTCACTGATGAACATTTGGGTTGGTTACAAGGCCTGGTTATTGTGGATGGAGCTGCAATGAGCATGGGATTGCAGGTATCTCTTTAACATGAAAAAAATAATAATAAATTAATTAATTAATTAAATGGCTAAATTTGGAGGCACTAAGTTTCTAAACTTTAGAAAGTAAAATGTTCTCACTGTTTTTGAAGCTTAAAAAGAAAAGTATAACTTTTAAAAATACTATGGGTTATATTAAAAATTCATATATATTTCCCTTTTTTCTAAGAAATTGATTACGTGATGAAAATGTGAAGGTTATTTTCTTTCTTTTTTTTTTTTTTTTGTCTTTTTCGTGACCGGTAAGGGGATTGCAACCTTTGGCCTGGTGTCGCCCACACCACGCTCAGCCAGTGAGCACACCGGCCATCCCTATATAGGATCCGAACCCACGGCGGGAGTGTCGCTGCGCTCCCAGTGCCGCACTCTCCCGAGTACGCCACGGGGTTGGCCCGTGAAGGTTATTTTCAATAGAAAAAAATGTTTAATCTTACTCTGACTGTCTTATTTCCTCTGTCTGTCTCTCTCTATCACCCCCACCACCACTGTTCTGCTTAATTTGAGTCTATTTCATTGCATTTAGTATTCTAAAAATAGATTCTGTAGGAAGATCTCTACCTGCCAAATGAAGCTTAGAATCAAGACAATTATCTGAATAATCGAGGCAGAAACTCCACTTTCAACTCAACTATTTAAATAATTCAGATAATACCAAGGGTTTTGCTTGAATTCCTTAGATAATTGTTTCATTTTTCAACTTTACAATCCTAGGGGCATTGCCCAGTAACAGATTTACTTTTGATTTTTGTAAGCAATATTGGTACATAATTTTTTTCTTTGAAGACTAAAGACTCCTATAATTCCAAGATATTTTAATCTCAATTTGTTAATCACTTTTGAATTTCTTAGCTTAAATTATCCTGCCTTTTCCTCAATCTCACTCCAGTGACTTTATTAAAAGGCAGATCGGAAGAGCAAATTTCCAAATCCCTGCTCTATTTCCCTTTCTACAGGCATAACTACTCCCTCCTCCTTAACAATTCCATGAATTGGACTTCCTCTTCAAAGCTATGGATATTATATGGCAATGTTAACAATCCTCAGTTTGGTATCCTAACTCAAAGAGTATTATTGAAATTGATTGCTTTATATCAAATAGTGTTTTAAAATAATTACCCTTTTAAGCAACATTACTCTCAATTTTCAATTACAACATTAAGAAAATAGGTTTCTTAAAGTGATAAATTATGAGGTTCAACCCACATGGTGTCCAGTGTACTTGAAGATAATCCTATAAATGGTGATGACAGAGATACTACCTGACACAATTCCTCTTCCTCTTCAATTTAGTAATAGAAAACCAATTTGTTTATGGTAGCTATAAATATTACTAAAAGTTCACATTTTTTAGACCCACTTGCAGTTACATGAGCCCATGTGACTATTTTCTGGCCAATAAGATATAAACAAATGTTGAGAGGACCATGTAGGAGGTTCCTTAGAAGGAACTGACTTAGCCCAGAGAATAGCACTTTTGTCTTCTCTTGCCTCCTCCTACTGCTGGCTTGGAAGGGAGAAATGATGTCTATAAGCAACAGCAACCAAGCTGGACCATGAACTGACCTTGTAATTGGAAGCTAAGTGTTGAGGATGGTGAAACAGGGAAAGAGAATCCAGATCTCTGATGACACCATGAAGCCACAGTAACAACCCTGCATTCCTACCCCCAGACTTCTTTTTAAGAGGAAGAAATAAATTTCTATCCTGATTGACTTGCTGCTATTTGGGGGCGGGGGTCTTTCTATTGTACACAGCTGAACTTAATCCCAATAACCACTATTTTTAATTGAAGTGACTGATTTGCCTCAATAGTTTCTTCTAGGCTGTGGTCATATACAAATACCAGTTTAAAAATGTTTTTCTGAAGACATCATTTACATTGGTTTTGGTTTGTTCCTTTGCTTTATGCTGTTGAACACTATAATTTCATATCTGATCTCCATTTTCCCTTTTTTCCTTACTGATAGAACCACAATTTTGTTTAGGGCAGCAATGTGCCCAGCTAAAATACTTGGAGTGTAAACATAGGACACAGCTCTAACTAATGAGTTGTAAGGAGTAATATACTGGAGGTTCTGGGAGGATCTTTACTTTGCCTTACTTCCTTTCTGTGACACTACAGGGTGAAGTATCCATCTTGAAACCATGAGTCAACAGGTATGAGGGCCAATGCCACAAGCTAAAGATGACAGATCAGAAAAATAGGAAACTGAAACATTGATGACCTCACAGAGCCATTGTATAAGCCCTGGACTGCCCACATTCAACCTTCTTATTTGGGGAGAAAAATAACTTTCATTGCCTTTAGGCATTGTGGTAGGATTTCTGTTACTTCAGTTTCATGAAATGGAACAGAACAAAAGTTATGCCCTTTTGATCTATTGCAGCCCTTTTCAACAAGGGTCACACCATTCCTGATAGCTGATTGTCAGCCTGGTTTGTTGGAAGCAATTGTTTTTCTGCAGTACACAAATGTGATACATTTTTTCATGGTGTATTGCAGAATGGAAGATTGAAGTAATTTCATGTCATTATATTTCAATTTACAAACTGTTTAAGCATGCACAAAATATATGTGTATATATGTAATATGTATATAAGCAAACTTGATAACATATATTTCCATCATTTTCATTTCTGTTTTCAGCAGTCAGAAAAAGAAATAAAGCTTTTGATTCAGTCAAACACTGTAGATATTTCATGTAGAAAGGATTTAATGCAAAAAGTCTTAGAGGTTTACACAACAATTAGCAGGGCTGGGAGAACAAAGGTCTAGGAGCTATTGCTAGAACTGAAAAAATTAGAAGGGCAGGAATCACAAGAAACCACCGCCATGGAGCCATCCATGACCTGTGGCAGCAAGGTAAGTCTCAGGACTTGCTTATGCCCAGAAGCTACTGGTATAACATCCCACCTGTCATGTGCAGCATTCACAAAGTACCTGCAGCTGCTGCTGAGATTAATGGTTTCTTCTTCTCTTCTTCCTCCCAAATTTTGTAACAGTGCAAAAGGTAGCATTGAAAGATAAGACCCCTTCTTAGAACTTTCCAGTTGTCTTCTGTAGTTGTCTAAGGTGATTTTGTGTCATTCAGTTTAGATTTGCTTAAAATATGAGGTATGAGTTTTGTTTGGCTAACTTAGTTTTAGATATCTGATATCAAGTATGCAGGTGCTTTTTAACAATTGTTTTCTGAAAAAAACAATTCATGTTCTATAAAATAATGCACTAAAAATAACTGACAGCTTAAGAAAATGGGAAGACAAGCCACGGACTGATAAAATCTTTGCAAAACTCATATCTGATAAAGAATGTATATCTAAAATCTATGAAGAGCTCTTAAAACTCAACAATAAGAAAGCAAACAACCCAATTCAAAAGTGGGAAAAAATCAGAATAGACACATCGCCAAAAAGATAAACGAATGCAAAATAAGCATATGAAAAGACGATTAACATCATATGTCATTAGGGAATTGAAAATTAAAGCAACAATAAGATACCACTACGCACCTATCAGAATAGCTAAAATCCAAAACACTGACAACACCGAATGCTGATGAGGATGTGGAGCAACAGGGACTCTAATTCATTGCTGGTGAGAATACTTTGGAAGACAATATGCAAGTTTCTTACGAAGGTAAATAAACATAGTCTTACCATACAATCCAGCAATCACACTCTTAGTTATTTACCAAAATGAGTTGAAAACTTATGAAAACACAAAAGGCTGGCCAGTTGGCTCAGTTGATTAGAGCACAGACTGCAACACCAAGGTCAAGGGTTTGGATCCCCATACCAAGCAGCTGCCTATAAAAAGAAAAAAAAGAGGGGCCGGCCCGGTGGCGCACTCAGTAGAGTGCGGTGCTTGGGAGCGCGGCAGCACTCCCGCCGAGGGTTCGGATCCCATGTAGAGACCAGTCTGCTCACTGGCTGAGCAGGGTGCGGGTGCAACACCGAGGGTTGCGATCCCATTACCGGTCACAAAAAAAAGACAAAAAGGAAAAAAAAATAAAAAGAAAAAAAGAAAGAAAAAAAAAAGCCTGCATAGAAATGTTTATAACATCTTTATTCCTAATTGCCAAAAATTGGAAGCAATTGAGATACTCTTTGATAGGTGAATAGATAAATAAACTGTGGTGCAACACCGAGGGTTGCGATCCCATTACCGGTCACGAAAAACAGACAAAAAGGAAAAAAAAATAAAAAGAAAAAAAGAAAGAAAAAAAAAGCCTGCATAGAAATGTTTATAACATCTTTATTCCTAATTGCCAAAAATTGGAAGCAATTGAGATACTCTTTGATAGGTGAATAGATAAATAAACTGTGGTATACCCATACAACAGAATATTATTGGGCAATAAGAAGAAATGAGCTATCAAGCCATGAAAAGTCATGGAGGAAGATTAAATGCATATAGCTAAATGAGAGAAGCCAGTCTGAAAAGGCAACAGAGCCTGTATGACTCTATACATATGTTCTGGAAAAGACCAAACTATTAAGGACAGTAAAAAGATCAATGGTTTCCAGGGGGTTATTAGGAGATGGGTTTTTCAGGGGGTTATTAGGAGATGGGAAAGGGATGAGTAGGGGATGTGAAATTATTCTGTATGATAATATGATGACGATGCCTCTGTGCACATTTGTCAAAACCCATAGAACTGACCAACACAAAGAATGAACTCTAATGTGAACTGTTTCCAGGGGGTTATTAGGAGATGGGAAAGGGATGAGTAGGGGATGTGAAATTATTCTGTATGATAATATGATGACGATGCCTTTGTGCACATTTGTCAAAACCCATAGAACTGACCAACACAAAGAATGAACTCTAATGTGAACTGTGGACTTTAGTTAATAATCATGTATTGGTTCATCAATTGTCAACAAATGTACCACACTAATAGAAGATGTTCATAACAGGTGAAACTGTGAGGGAAAGGGAAGCAAGGTATATGGGAACTTTCTCTACTCTCTGCTTGACTTTTCCATAATTTTTAAACTGCTCTAAAAAATAAAGTCTATTCAAATAAAAAAGTCTGGTTCTTAAAGAGATTTATGGAAAATTAATGCAAAAATATAAGCAACATCACAACCAGCGCACTACAAAAATACGAACCTAATGAAAATGCTAGCACAGTTTAAAATGCAAGTTAAAATATACATTACAATATATTTACATCTTCACAAATTTATTTTAGTTAAATAATGATGGAAAAAGTACAAGGAAAGGTTGAGTTATGAAAACAAGGGCAAATGCACAATGACCAGGCAGAATTGTTTAATGCGTATTTTCAAGACAGAAGATGTGGTCCAACTGAGCCAAGAGGAAATAGGGGAAGTGAGTGGACATTGTCTACAATGGAGCACTGCTTCCCTCCACAACTTACCGCATTCAGCTGTGTTACTGGATTGAGAATTTAATTGCTTTTATTTGGTACTCAAAATACTAATATATTGGGGAAATTGTGTATAAAACAATTGATTTCCACATTCTGTTGACATCCCTACTTGCCAAGTATGAATTAACTGATTCACATTACAAAAGTGTACATTGCAGCAGAAAAAAACTGCTTTTGTCTTTCTGTTTCTTTGGTCAAGCAAAATAAGCCAATTTCTAAATAATATACTGTGGTTATGGCTCACACATTCGAGGAGACTGTGCCCAAGGTACCCTATCATACTCCTCAGATTTAACAGTAAATATATAGACAGCTTGAAGTACACTCTAAATGAAATAACTTAGGCTTACAGGTAGTAAAATTAAAACCAATTAAATGAAACTTTATTTAAATAGATCATTCTGAACTGAAACAGTTAGTGCATTTTTCTTTGCAGAAAAGTTTACCAGCAAAACATAACATCTCATTTTCAGTGACACTCATCAAATAGACCAGCATTAGATCATTGTCTACCCTGAAGTGGCATCACGTTCAATTCACTTATGAGTCCACTCACTTAGATAATTTCTTCACTGTTGACAAAATCCCACACAGTCATTTTCCAATCAAATCTAATCATCCTATTACTGGACTCTCTAATCCTATTTCAGCACATTGGGCATTGGCTACTCTCCAGATATCAGATGGTAAAATGACCTAAAGGAAGAACACCAACGGAAAAAAATGAAAATTAATAGAGTGGTTTTATAAAAATACAGGACTTTAAGCCACTCAACACTTAGTTGCAAAACTGAGTGAGATCATGGACCATTGAGTTATAGCAAAAATTTTTAAGTGGGCTCCTTGAATTATCTTGGGATTATAGAAATGAACCTCCACGTGTCCATGAATGAATAAGTTGTGAGCAAAATATCTGTATATATGTATTTTCAGGGAGAGGGCATATATTTCTTAATAAAATATTAAAATCATTCTTAATCACACACACACACCCCCAAATTAAAACCACTTATGTGGAAAAAAGGCATGGGTAGCTAAAAATTACACTGAAAATAGGTAGTGATACATTTTTTAAAAATAAACAGTTGAATTTCTAATAAAGCCAATTGTCTAATACCATCTGAAGCCAAATAAGCATTGGATTAATCTAGAAAAATAGTTATACCAAAAGTAATTTATTTTTATCTTTAGTGCACTCTCTTAAAATTTTGCATTTGAAAGATGTGGTATCCAATGTTTGAATCGAGAGCAATATTCAAATAAAAAGACACAGTTAATTTAAAACATTTTAGCTCTTAAGAAGAATAATCAAACTTCAGCCAGATAAATTTAGATTACCCTGAAAAGTTGAAGGTAATATATTGGCCTAATAAGTTCAAGAGGATATCCCACTATACAAAACTTGAGAGCAAGAAGTCAACTGGAGCCAGGGTGGCAAGAACTCATGCAAGCAAAATTTTTCTCTGAAAAGAATTTAGAGCTGACTTAGAGGAAATTCTTTCTTTTAAGTTCTTTGTGACACCCTCATTCTAGGGTAAATTCATTAGAGTGGGCTACCACGCTCTCTAAATTCCTACAGTTACCATGTCTTCTAACGAGATAGATAATTAACACTTCCAATCTCTGACATAGAAAGTCCTAGTCATATATGGGACACTATTTGGAGTATAGAAGGAGAAATGGGGAAACACTGTGTTTTGAAGTTAATCTGATCTGTAGTTATAAAAACAGAAAATTTCTTCTGCCAACTTAACATTTTAATATGTAGTCATTATAATTTGTTTTTATCTTCATAGCTAATTAGATGATACATTTTTCTTTATTTTAGTATCCTATTAAAAATAAATTTATAAAATAACCATATACTGTCATTCAATAATCAACATTTTTGGCCAAAAAGTGGAGAAATTTACTTATTCATTTACTTACCTTATTTCTGTTTTTATCAGGACATTTTTATAAGGACACACATTATACAGATAATTGAAAGAAAATAACATACTATTACCTGAGAAAACAAAGTACGGTAGTTAAGACAATAAAGAACACAAATATAAAAGCCTGAGGGTCTTATACTCATATAATTATTAATTCTTAGCTCTTAATTTGACTCTGGCATCCTTGGTTGCTAACAGAAATGGTAAATGAGATGAGTTACATGATTTTTATTGTATGTAAGAGCAGAACACACCACTTACCCTGAGTTGGTTTAAGTGAGGAGGAGGGGTGTGAGAATTTAATCCATGAAATTGGTATTAAAGAAATGTTTGGGGGGAGCTGTCTAAGGGATCTAAATTCCTTAGGCATCTTTATATAAGGAATAGTAAGTAATGTGTTGACCAAGACTTTAGTAACAGTCCTGTAGTAGACAAAGACTGGGTTGTGTAAGCTGGCAGTTGTTTCATATAGAATATTTTTATATAAGTTGAGAGCATACGGTCAAAGCATAGTAAAGGCAATTCTGTCTTGGGGTGTCCTAAACAATGTCACCCACATATTTACTAATTCTAATAATTTGAATTACTCTGAAATCATAGACTCTCCAGAAGTAGAGATTAACCATGAGTGTTCTACGGTCAAAGCATAGTAAAGGCAATTCTGTCTTGGGGTGTCCTAAACAATGTCACCCACATATTTACTAATTCTGATAATTTGAATTACTCTGAAATCATAGACTCTCCAGAAGTAGAGATTAACCATGAGTGTTCTGGAAAAACATTCATACATTTCATATTTTTCAACAATTTTTTCAATAAATGTTGGGCAGCAGAAATTGGCAAGGACCTAAATTGCAAGTATTCTGTGTTTTACCTTTTTGTAATTCTCCATCACTTCTTTGGCAATGGACAATAAAATACAAATAGCATATTTATCTCTGTGCTTCTACAGAACTTTGTAGAACTTGCCATGTTGTTTTGCAATGTATCTTCTCAAGGGCAGAAACTGAATCTCATTTATCTTTGTATCCTGGCATCTAGCAAAGGAAGTCGAACATAATGGATTTTTAATCCACTATGCTTTCCTGAATGAGCCACTTAGCAGAATTTTGAGAGCATCACCACCTCTCATATAGTTGAAAAAGGTCAAGGTCGTGCACCAACTAACACCAAGGAACCTAATTTATAGTCAAAGCTTTCCTTTGACACCAATTCAAAACCATTAACTGGGGATACTGTATCAAATGATGTAGGTATGGAATTTTTTTAAAAAAAATCAGAAAACCATCCAGAGCAACCTACAAAATCTAAGCTTGTGTGTATGATGCCAATGACGTGACAGATCAATGTTCATACAAATGATCTATGAAAAAAAATAGCCCTATCCCACTTTCTAAACTGAGTGAGAATAGATCTGTAACATTCAGATTTTAAAAATCAGCTTCATGAGAATTTACCATGGAGTCATATTTAAAGTCATAAAATGACAAGTCAAAGTCCACAATCATGATAATAAATTCTTGGTGTGGGGCCTATACATCCAGCAGCAGAATCATATAGTGAATAATTACGTTTTTAGGGAATCTACAGGTGCTTGCAAATTGTAGGTTTTGGATATAACAACTAAACATAAATAGAATTAGGAACCTTATAACTGAATTTGAAGAAACAACCAGACCCCTAAAATTGGGATGAGGAAAGAGGTTTCTGTTGTTTTGTTTTGCTTTACTTTGTTTTCAATATGGCTTAGGTTTAGAATCTATGTATTCAACACTTTAGAAAACTGCCTCGCAGTCACATAAGGGCCTCATCGAACCATTCTTCGCTAATGTTTTGGTCTCTCCTAGTTCTCACTTGGGAGCGAGGTCTCACTACGCAACATTTCAGCACTACGGACAGCTCCTGGGCGCCTGCTCCTGGGAACGAGAAGAGGTTCAGTTGGGTTTGTGTAGAAGAGAAAAGGGGGAAGAGGAGGGAAAAGAACTCCAAATGACCCACTCAGTCTCCAGTTAAACCAGTACACCTTTCAATCTCGTCTTTCCCTTATCAGGTGAGAAGAAACAAGTAAGAATTTAGCGCCTACTATTCGACTGTCACCGAGCACAGCAAAGTGCCCGCGGCGGAGCTAGGAATGCGGCAGGGGAAAACAAGGATTTTAGCAATAACTTAATTAAACCCCCACTGCCTTAGGAAGCAAAAATGGTGATGAACCCCGATTGCTAACCTGCAGGGTGTGATACGAGTTAAAATGAGCTCTCTCTTTCTCTCTCTCTCTCTTTCTCTTTCTCTCTCTCTCTCTCTCTCTCTCTCTCTCTCTCTCTCTGTCTCTCTAGCAAAACTGAAGGACAGAGCCTGTTGCTGCTGTAGCCGATTCCCGTCCCCCTGTCATTTCCCACT
Organism: Galeopterus variegatus; assembly: GCF_000696425.1. Lineage (NCBI taxonomy): Eukaryota > Metazoa > Chordata > Mammalia > Dermoptera > Cynocephalidae > Galeopterus > Galeopterus variegatus. Next base: position 60,068 of record NW_007735257.1, on the reverse strand, counting down.
TCCTTTCGGTCTCACATACATACACGGTCAGATGCTCTCACATACACACGCACGCGCGCTAATGTTTACACCCTGCTACACCGAAGAAATCCATGCATATTTTCCTGCAAATACACAAGCGCGCGCACACGTACTTCAGCGGGCGCCACGTCCTCTGTCTCTCACCCACAGACACAGACATTTACACACGTAGGCCAGGACAGCGCTAATCAAAGTACTGTGACTCCACGCAGGTTCCCAAGACACGCCTTTTCGTTGTTGCTCAACCGATCAGCGAACACAGACAAACCTGCCAACACTTAAGCCTACTCGCTGGATTTCATCTCCATGGCAACAAGCATGGAAGGTGAGATATCGCTGCTGCGAAGTAACTTTCTCCCCCTTCCCTGCGCATTAACTGACAGGGTTCCAGTGCGGGTCCAAACGAGAAGCATGTCCTCATTTTCCTGTATTTCTGAAGCAAGGGAGCGGGAGGTTAAGGAAGATGAGGGTGGAGATGGGGGTGGGGGTGAGCCTGCAGGTCTGGTGAGTTCAAATTCTGAAGGGGAAAGAACCCCAATGCTTCCGCAGCTGCTGATGCTGCTGCCAAAAAAAAAAAAAAAGCATGGGTTGTTGTGTGTGCAGATTGCTAATGCTTCTCCCGTAATGTTTTGTAGGAAGTTTCCATGCTTCTTCAGTTTAATATGTAGAAAGAGAACTGAAGACAAACAATGCAGAATGATGATTGTCTAGATTTCTCTAGTGAGACATTTTGAGAATTTTCAGACAGGTTTCCCAGTGCTTGGGAAGGAATGAGTGCCAGCGTCCTTGGGAGCCCTCCAAAGATTCTCTTAAGAGGGTATTTCTCTTAAGGTTGAAATCTGAGGGGTTTGGGAGTGGATTCTGACAGACCCCAAGGTTTTGGATCTCTGGGAAGCCCTGAAATTTACACAGTTCACCATGAGGAAGACATCTGGGTTTGTAATTTAAGATTTTCCTTTGATTCCAACCCATTTCATTCCTAATGATTAACTAGTTCTATGCAGATGTTGCTCCAATGATGCTTCTTTCCTTCTTTATTTTTAATATAGGATTTAATAGCCTTTATATTTGGTATGGGGTGTGTATGTGTATATATGGGTGGGTTCATTGTTTTCTAAGCTTGGATTTTCTTATGTTTCATTTCACGAAATTATTAATTTCATATCATTAGCATTAGAGATTATTATATCTAATGACCAGTACTAAAATACTGTTACCCAGAACACCATATTCCACTCTAATAATTATTATTTTAGGTTTACTGTTTGGAATACCATTCTTAGGTAAATAAACAAGAGAAAAAAACCTGTTGATTAAAATGAAATACAGGAGGTTCCTTTTTTTTAAGGGACACATACTTTTTTAACTGGCTTCTGTAATTGTGTATTGTATGCAAATTAAAATTTTTGTGTCTCCTAATCAGCAAACTTATTTCGCAGAAGAAATAAACATCACATACAATACTCACGTACATGAAAGTCTACATGTCAGGTAGAAAAATACTGTTATTTTTGCTGACTAATTACAATGGTATGACGTGTATGAGTGATCATAGAAAGAATTTGGTTTCTTTATTTATTCGTTGCTAACTATGAAGCAACTCTGTGGGTTCTGGGCCTTTTGATATCTATAGGCATACCCTTAGCCCAATCCTGTGACTCATCAGGACTTAGAAATCTCACTGCTTGACAATTGTAATAAAGAAAATGGTATACTTTGAAGCAAATTGCTCATTTCTGAAGTATCTAATCATTTATTCTAGTGAATGTGAGTCAAGACAGTATTTGATCATTTGCAGTAATATTATAAAAATATACTTAACTTTTTAAATCATAATACATATAGGCCCTGATATTCAAAGTGTGCAATGTTGATAGTTTTACCCAATTTTTATGGTGTAGCATATTTAAAATAACTTTTACCCCTACCCAATTTTATATTCAAGTTCCTTTTGTTTTTAATTCCTTTTTTTTTTTTTGCTGACTACTTTTTTCTCATATGGGTTTTTTTATTTATGGTTTTGTAAATTCATGATCAAAATTCCTCTCACATTTCTTTCATTTTCTCTTTCCCAGGATATTAAGATGATGTTTTCCCCCTGGAGTAGGCATTACAATGTCTGTTTTGCAGAATCTGATGATTTTTGCTTTCCTATTTCTTTAGCAATTAGAGAAAGTAAAAATGTATCTTTTACCCATATTTTTATCCAAGTATTTTGGATACCTTATTAATTATGAGAAATTAGTGTTGTTACTAAAGACTTTTATTTGTTCTTACCAGTATTTTATATCATATTATGCTCTATATCATCAGAAAGACACAAAGCTCAATACACTTAGCAGTATATTCTCGAAAACTTTAGACTTGGTGTTGAAATGAGATAAGTTTTTCATTTCACAGAACAAGTAAAATGGAAAGTTTGGGCAATTATTTGAAAAAAATTGAGGTCTGAAAAACCAGTATTTCAACTGCTACATATATGGCTTAAGTTACCCAGACCATCTATTTGCTGAAAATAGTGTTAGTCAATTGCTTAACTTTTTGCTTTTATTTTCCTGTACAGATTCAGCCTGCAGCAATGGCCAGACTTTTTTTCAGTCTTTCGATATTACCCTTTCAGTTGTCCTCCTTGACCTATAGTTTATTTTCATCTTTAGGACAAGTAAAATCTTAAGATGAATATAAAAGTCTGAGTTTTTCTTTTTAAGATATTTATAAAACATCTGTTCTTTCCCAACCCAAAATTTTTGTTAAAAATGGAAATTTCATAGTTCTTTGAACCCCTGGTTAATCTACTTGGCTCTTGTTTTAAAAATTGAATGCAGGGCCGAGCCCATGGCGCACTCGGGAGAGTGTGGCACTGGGAGTGCAGCAGCGCTCCCGCAACGGGTTAGGATCCTATATAGGGATGACCGGTGCGCTCACAGTGCTCACTGGCTGAGTGCGGTGCGGCCGTTCAAAAAAAAAAAAAAAAAAAAAAAAAAAATTGAATGCAATCCTCCCTCAGTATTTGTGGGGGTGGGGGTGGGGAGGGGTGTTATTGGTTCCAAGCCCCCTCCCATCACCGCCTCCCCTACAAGGGACCACAATCCTCGGATACTCAAGTTCTTTAAGTTGGCCCTCTATAGCCACAGGATTCAGAACCTGTGACTATGGAGGGCTAACTATTTGGTCATATCCTTATTATTGAAAATGATCAGTCTAATGATTTAACTTTCTGCAACTTTAACTACTTTAACTTTTGTGCAAGTTAAACATATTTTCTGTCGTCTTTTGTTTTGTTTGTTTTTTTGCCACCTGACTCCATTTTCTCATTACCCATCTCTCCTAAATCCCCTTCAATTTGGTGTCCCTCCTGGACACTCAACAGAAGTTTTATAATGATAAAATAATTCTGAATGCCAAAACCAAGGCCTTGTTTTTCAGTGCTGTGTTTCCATCACCACTGCAGAATTTGACACTGTTAACCGATGCCTCCTTCTAGAATCCCTAGCTTCCTTTGTTTTAAGTGAACTTCCTACTACAGATTTACTCAGGACCCTGAGCACTCCTGATATAACTCCACTAGGAAGTCCTGTTTTCTCTTTGTAGCAGAGGCATTTCTTGAGGCTCATTGCTAGGTTTCCTCCATCTTCAATCCTTTCTGGTAACAGCAAATAGAATCTTAATGGAATTACAACAAAATTGCCCAATGGATCAATCTAAAACAAGTCCTAAAACAAGGCTTTCTGCAACATAGCATTTCAAATATTTAAGTCACAGCTAATGTCTTCCTTGGTCTTCCATTTCCTAGGCAAATCTCAACAATCCTTTCACTCTCTTGAGTTTTGACCTGCAAATTTGAAGGTATTTCAAAAAGTTCTTGTAAAAATAGAATTAAAAGATAATATGAATCTTTCCATGAACTTTTGGAAGTTCCCTTGAACTTCTGTGTACTGGGCTCTCTCCATCCTGGATAGATTATTCTATACAAAATTTATTTGACAGTAATACCCTTAAAATATTCTTTCTACCAGGAATTTTATGCTGGACAAAATTATCTGGATTAATTTATTTAAAACTATCTATTGAATGTCTACTCTGTGCCAGGCATGAGCACAACAAATTCATAAGCCCAGGACAAAACTAAATTCTTCATCTACTTTCTAACTCTAGATTTTGTTCTTATTTTTTAAAAACTTTGATTAATGAAAGCACTATCTTTATACTTGTCCAGCCTTAGTAGAGTGGAGTCACTTTTGATGCCTTTCTCTCCATGGCCCACTACCTTCCATCAATTGCCACATCCTACCCCTTCTATATTTATAAGTAACTTTCAAACCCACACCCTCTTCTCCACATCGACTCCCTAGTGAGGGCCCTCATTGCCTCTCATCTAACCACTTTTTCCCATGATGCTCTCTCCCTCAAATTTATGTCAACTTCAACTTCATAATCAAGCCACTCAACCTTTAGGCAAATAAATTTCAAACTCTTAGCCTGACAGTGAAGATACTTTACTATTTGGCTCCAACCTACCTTTCTAATGTTTTGTTTCCCATATTCCTCTTTGCTTGGACCAAATTGCTCATGATCTTCTGAACAAATTCAGCACTTTCTGCCTTTATGTTTATTGTCATGCTCTTTCCTTCTCAACATATCTAAACCCTTCTGTCTTTTAAGACTCAATTGAAATACAATCCCTTACAAGAAAAACTTCTCTGATCTGCAGATGGGCAAAATATCTGTTCCCTCTAAATTTGTTTACTCTTTCTGAATCTCTCTTTTTTCACCAAGACGTTGAAGATAATATCAATCCCATATGACTGTTGTGAGAATAAAATAATATATGTAAAGCAGTATTTGATTCACAGTAGATGTTAAGTACATTTGCTTCCTCCTCCTTTTGTCTTTGCAGAAGCTTACATTATTTTATTCTTGTGTGTGCATGCCTTCTCTTCCTTGCTAGTTGGAATATCTTCGACTAGAGGAATCCCTGTCTGCTAGAACATAGTAGCAACTCAATAAATAGTTTTGGATGAAAGTATAGTGAATGTGTAATTATACACGGCCCAACTGATGCATAATAATAGTATTATTACTTTCTATCACTTGCACCCTATTCAATGTAAGACAGCATTTGCTTTTTCAAGCAACTTTCTCACATCTTTGGCTCATACTAACTTTTGATTAACTGCAACTTGCAGATTTATTTCAGATGAACTGCCAAGTCATGTCTCTCCTATCGGGGTTGGTACATCTTCCTCCTTCCGCTCTAAACACAGAACTTTAGAAGTATTTCGATCAAATTTTGTGACTGATTTCAACCCAGAATTCTAGTTGCCAGGATTGTCTTGAATATTGATTTGTGAGCTACTATATAGTTTCAGCCAAACTTTGTGTCAAATTTGATAATCATCACTTCAATGTCTTCAATATAGTTACTTTTCAAAAATACTGCGGAGGATGTAGATAAAGGTAGACCTTTGTGATACTACATTGGAGACATAACTCCATAATTATAAAACCCAATATCTAATAGGGCAGTACAGTGAACAATGACTCTTCATAAAAATACCATTATCCAATATAGTTACTTTTCAAAAATACTGCGGAGGATGTAGATAAAGGTAGACCTTTGTGATACTACATTGGAGACATAACTCCATAATTACAAAACCCAATATCTAATAGGGCAGTACAGTGAACAATGACTCTTCATAAAAATACCATTATCTAAGAATATCTTACATCTTCTCCACAAAGATATCATAGGAGACTGTTGAATGCATTGTCAAAATCACTAATCTCTCTTCATGCTATTTCCCTGATTCACCACGGTAGTAGTAAACTTTCAAAAAGAAGTGAATTTGGCACTACTTATTAAACTCATGTTAACTTATAATGACTTCTTAAATGCTGATAAATTACCTATTAAATGATTAATTATGGATTTTCATAAAAGATTAATTCCAAGTTACCAATGTGTAAGTTTCACAATTTCCCCTTACTTCTTTTGAAAATTGATACATTTGTCTGTTCACATTCATACTTCTGGCAGCTCTCCTATGGTCAGTAATATCTCAAAGATTTTTAAAGTGTATCTGCATGTTATAAATCATCTGATCCTGGAAGTTTTAATGCATTATTCAACTACATTCTGGTCCCCCTCCACTATTTGATGTTTCTGTCATTTTTAAAGACCACGCTACATTGGTTAAAAAGACAGAAGTAGATTAAGTAGTTCTGCCTTTTCTTTGTCATTTGATACCATTAAACCATCTTGCAAAAGTAGGGGGTTGAATCCTTATTTCTTGATACAAACATACACTATATGAAATCCTTCCACTTCAACGCCTTTGCTACGGCTGTTTCCTCAAACCTCAATGCTTTTCCTTCAGATATTTTTACAGTTCCCTCTTTGACATCATTCAGGCTTTGGGTCAAATTTGTCTATCTAGGGAGGTCTTTGCTAACTTCTTTAACTAAAGGAGTGCCCCCTCCACCATTATTCTCTTTCCACTTAACTTGCTTTGCTTTCTTTCATAGTATTTATGACTGCGACTGCCTGGCGTAGTGTATAGATATGAGGACAGATACATAGAGATAGATATTTTAAAATAATTGTGTCTACCTCCTCCACTGGGATGTAACCCTCAGTATGGCAGGTGCACATTGTTATCACAATACACTAGCACAAAGAACAGTGCTGATATATAACAGATACTCAGTATGTATTTGTTTGGTGAATAAATTAAAATATTAGTATATGTTACCTTAAACTCATTAAACTGTTTAGACTTCCTGACAGCATCCTTAATGTTTTTGGTCACTTCTCAGCATTTGCCCTAGTTGCACTGCATTTCTTCTATATTTGTATCAATAATAGAGAGATTAAGAGTGCTTATCAATTATGTTTAAAGCCACGAAATAGCCATGTATCTATTTCTTCAAGGTAGTATAAAAAACAGTGACTTTATTCCTTTATTAACAGTGACTCTGTATATTCAATTATTGTTTATAGCCCTACCTGATTCTAAAAGCCTTTGAAGTAAGTTACAATAATCTTTTTAGCTAAAGGTATCAGCCAAGTAATGCAGATGGTAAGGGCAAAAGAAGAAGAGGTAATTATACCAGAAATCTAAAACTGATCAAAGTCACTGTAATTGAATACAAAGTTTAACTCTGTACTTCCTGATAGACTAATGTCAAAATAATATTATGGCTACATACCTTTCCTTAGAAAATGAAAGGAAACTCACAAAGTTGATAAGAAGTATCCGTTTTCTCTACTTTTGAATACTAAAAACAATGTGAGTGTTTCTCAGAATGCTATATTAATCAATCAATCAGATAGGAAAGAACAGAAACACTGACCTCTGAAAGAGCTGCTGAATTTTGATACTTATCTTCAAGGCTAATATTTGAAATAAAATAAAAGTGTTCTCTTTTATTTTGACTTAATGCATTTTCATGTTTTCTTAATATTTAAAATTATATTTTTACAAAACAAAAACTTTATCAAAAATTATATTCTTCCTCATATTTAGTTTAATTCAATTAAAATATTTACTGAATACTTATAATGTGCCAGGAACTGTGGTAACTACTTGAAAAGTAGTTATTTCTCCATTAAAAAATGATATATAACTCACTAATTTACATTTGATCTAAGACTCAGTACAAAATATAAGGGATTTTGTGTCTTTAACTAGGAAGATACCTTGTTTTAATTTAATAGTGACAAATGAGATGAGTGTTTGTACTGATACCTCTAGAAAATGACTCTTTGTTTGGTTGGTTAGTTGGTAGGTTTTAATAGGAATAACAGAGTCTAATGGATTAATCACTGGCTAACAGCCAACATACAACTCTTTCAATGATCAGCTCTGACCCTGTGTCTGTATCTGCATTACGATTTTTAAAAACACCTAAATAAATTTAAATAATACTATATTATACTCAGTTTGGGCTGTTTNAATTTAATAGTGACAAATGAGATGAGTGTTTGTACTGATACCTCTAGAAAATGACTCTTTGGTTGGTTGGTTAGTTGGTAGGTTTTAATAGGAATAACAGAGTCTAATGGATTAATCACTGGCTAACAGCCAACATACAACTCTTTCAATGATCAGCTATGACCCTGTGTCTGTATCTGCATTACGATTTTTAAAAACACCTAAATAAATTTAAATAATACTATATTATACTCAGTTTAGGCTGTTTCTACATGACAGCAAAATGAACTAACTGAAAGATGAACAAATCATTAAAACTGCCCAGGTTTTTTAACCTGTGTGGTGCCAGTTTTTATAGACTGGGTTCACCAGAAACCAGACTCTGAGACAGAGTTTAGCGTACCAGACTTTTAGTAAGGAGTGTCCTTGGACTGAACACCTGTGGAAGAGTGAGGAATTAAGCAGGAGAGGGCAGAATTTGAGCTGCGATATTGACTCAATAACAACTTCAGTTGACTCCACGTGAAACCTAGAGCTGGAATGGTCCTTCAGCATTGTCTTCCTTTGAGTCAAGACGGCCTTTATACTATCATATCATTCAGCTATTGAATATTATCTTCCCCTGGAAACAGCCATGACCTTGGATGAGGCAGCTCTCTGCAACTGAAAGCCAGTCTGTGAACGGCGCTGACCTCTGAGGAGGACTGGCCACATTCTCAGCTGCCTGGCCACAAGCCAAGCCCTTCCTGAAGGGAACCTCTTGGGCACACCACAGTATTCACCAGTAAACAAGGTTTATTACCTTCTCTTAACCACATATCCCCTGAAATATCCAAATGTTGTAGCCTAGCAAGGTTATGCTCTAGTGGAAAAATAATTTGAAGAAGTTACTCGATTGAATCAGTTTTACATGACAAATGCTTGGTCCAGCATCTCCATGTAGAAACTTCCTGCTTTTCAGTTTCTCCATCTATTAAACAAATGAACCAGAAAGTATATAAATCTTAACAAATTACCTTTAATTGGCACAGTCAAGAAAATTAGAGATTTAGCCAGAAAAAAGTTCCAGTTAAGTCTCAGGGTCATTAGATATTCAGTCCAGTCTCCTATGCCTTTTATAGAATAAATAGCACAGGAACTCAATCTTCAGAAAGATCACTCTGAGCCACTTAACTGTTCCTAATTTTTTTAAAAAAGTTAAAGTATGCTTACTATACTGTATTTATTATAGCACAAAAATGATTTGGTGAAAAGAAATTCAACAGAGGGGTTTGAACAATATTTTTTTTCCTACTATTAAACAAAAACTCAGACAACTAGCTACCCCAGAATGTATTAAATATTTCTGTCACTTAAGGTTTGAAGTTAGAGCTCTTTTGTAATCCAAAACATTATATAATAAAATATTGACAGTATTAATTGGTGCATTGTTCACTGAATAATGTTGAAAACTACAAGGCTTGTTCATGTTAACTACTCTCTTTATCCACTTCTTACCTCCTTTCCCTTGTTCTGTCTCAATTGTTTTCCAAAAATTGAATCTCAAAAAATCCCAAGTATCAATCATTTTAAGAAATATAATTCTTAAAAATTATCAGAAGAAAGCAACAATTTATTGTTCATGTTAACTACTCTCTTTATCCACTTCTTACCTCCTTTCCCTTGTTCTGTCTCAATAGTTTTCCAAAAATTGAATCTCAAAAAATCCCAAGTATCAATCATTTTAAGAAATATAATTCTTAAAAATTATCAGAAGAAAGCAACAATTTAAAAAAAAATTACCATCAGTATTCTTAGTTATTGTTATAACAAGCTATTTGGTGACAGTCCTCTCAAGAAGAGTAGCTGTACTTTAGTAATCATTTGATTAAATTAACAAATTTCTACTTTATTTTTAATGAATTAACTTAAGACACCAAATGGGAAAAAAGTCTTTTGTTTAAATTCAACATATACTTTCTGGACACTTAGTTGTAGTTTTAGCCTCTCAATATACTAGGTGCTTAGGAGTGAATATCTGGTTGGGATGAAGATGGGGGAACTTGTCTTGCAGCTGAATTTACAGAGAAAGCATGCTGTTTAACTTGGATTTTATGTTTATTTAGGGTGTTCTGAAAGCTGATGGAGATGGTGGGGAGGTGGCTGATGGCCCACAGCTACTGCTGCTTGTTACTTGCAAGCTGACATGTTGGGCACTGTTTATATTAATATAACTTCTCCTTTTAGAAAATGAACATTTAGTGTATGGAATGGTAGTAGAGATGAAAATGCAAGTACCTAAATGTAAAAGCTACAGGGGGTGAGAAAGAGAAAAGACATTACATCTGTTTAAAAGGATCACGATTTGTATCAGACAGAATGGTACTGGAGATAGACCTTGAAGTACGGACATTAAACAGCTCGGCCAGCTTATACTCCATGATTACTCACAGTGTTATGTAGTCATGCAAAAATGAAGTGATAATTAAATGGCAATTCAGCTCAGAGAAACAATGACTTAACCATCTAGCAATGAATCAAAAGTTTTTAGGGCTAATAATTTGAATATTCATATTCATACTTGATTTTATGTTTAGAATATGTGGACGCAGTTTTATGGGCCCATAAAGGCAATTCTGTAATTATTACAATAGAAGTAGCATCTCCAATGTCATTTTGATTCTGATCCACATATGACGTTTTCAAACATCTTTTGTGAGTTAAGTCAAGAGGGTTTGAAAATGCCAGATTTTATAAAACAACTATCTGCCCAGTACCATACACGGGTAAAACTAAACTGAGTCCAATTTTGTACCTAGGCCAAGAGGTGATTCCAGCAGGAATTGTGAAGAGCCACAACGATGTGCCAGTGAATAATGAGTAGTACCTACTGTGGCAACTCTTCAGCTAAGATGAGCGTCAACGAAATATCAGCTTTCTCACTGACTCTGGAGCAAAAATCTGGCTTTGCTTTTGTTGGGATTTTGTGTATCTTCTTGGGACTCCTTATTATCAGATGCTTCAAAATCCTCTTAGACCCATATAGCAGCATGCCTTCCTCTACATGGGAAGATGAAGTTGAAGAGTTTGATAAAGGGACATTTGAATATGCACTCGCGTGAGAGTTCCAGCTTTACGGGTTTTATGGTTATGCCTTTGGGACACGTGGTGGGTGCATTTGTGACCTTGAGTGTGCAGGCGAGAGGCTCATTTCATTCACTGAATTCAATAAACATCTATGATTAACTTATCCACCATGCTGTGTAAATGATAAACCGTTGTTGGGCTTCCTCTCTTTTCCCACATCATGGTTTCTAATAAATAGAGCATAAGAATCACTTCAGCCATATACACCATATTTAAACTTAACTCGAACAACTGCCTTGAATTTGTGCCTTTTTGTCCTCTGTTAATGAACCGTGAGAGGCTTCCTACTTCCTCCCCTCTGCAAAGCTTAGTCTCCCTCTCTATATTCCAGAGTTGGCCCCTTTAGCGTTAGTGAATTAAGTTTTAAACATAAGGGGCCTTCAGAATATAATTTTTCTAATAACAGCCATAGGTAAAAGGGTTCACAGGTTAAAAAAAAAAAAACAACCTCAAAAATCTAACATCCAAACCCTACAAGCAACCACAGGGCCAAAAGGTCCCCAAATCTCACGACATGATGA
>NW_007735257.1:4612-48076 GCF_000696425.1 Galeopterus variegatus | reverse complement strand
TCTAATAACAGCCATAGGTAAAAGGGTTCACAGGTTAAAAAAAAAAAAACAACCTCAAAAAACTAACATCCAAACCCTACAAGCAACCACAGGGCCAAAAGGTCCCCAAATCTCACGACACGATGATACTTCTGGTTCTTCCTTCTGTTGAATGTCTTGCAATAAAATCCCTTAGCTTGCATTCCAAACCAGACCTGCCTCACACAGATACTCTCCACCCTACTCCTTGTATAAATAGAATTAAAAAGGGAGTTTCTAGCATGACCTAGTAAAAAAAAGCACTCTATCAAGAACGAGAAGGGTAGTTTCAGTTCTGCCACCATTAGAGCTATGCAGGCTTGGGCAAGTCATGGATCTCTGTAGACTTCAGTGAGAGACCTAACCAGAGGCTTTTAAATGTCCCTCTCAATTCTAGTGTCCTGTGAATGTTACCAATGTGCCTGGAGTCCCAGATATCTGAGATGAATGAGGATTTAAAGTGCCATGAAAAGTTTTTCATATTAGGAGCCTAAACTCAGAGATTTGAATTCTAATGTTGGCCCAGCCAAGAACTCACTTATGACCTAGAAAGTTGCCTAAGGGTAACCTATTTTCCACATCTGCAAAACAAGGATAAAAAAACCCAATGTTCAAATCTTCAGAAATATTGGGAGAACCACTGAGATATAATAAATGTGAAAGCAATTTGAAACCATAAAATACTGTTTAAGCATACTTTCCCATCATTATTTATTGTCCTCATCAGAAGTAATAAAGATTCTCAGCCCCTAAGAAGCAATGGCTTAATAAATTATTCAACCTCTCCAGTCTTCATGTTCTTCATTTGAGAAGTGAAAAGGTAGAATTAGACATTTCTAAAATTCTTTCCAACTACAAAATTCTGACTGTCTTCTAGTCAGAATGGAGGAATATAGCAGGAGATAAATAAATACAAAAATATTTATGTCACTTGAGAACACAGAACTGCTGAACATAACAAGAAGGAATAAGACATATTTACTGACAACACTAAATTAGGTGCTTTCCATTTATTTGATACTCTTGCTAATCCTTTGAATTTGGAACTACTATTTCCATTTTATTTTTATCTCAATTTCACAGATGAGGAACTAAAACTGAGAGAGATGAAGTAACTTTTCCAAGGTCACCATGCTAGGGAGTATTAGGAATTGAACTTGGGCAGTCTAACATTGGCTATACTCCAGACACTTCCTCACGACTTCTCCATGGACTATGAACATGGTTACTGCTCAAGTCTATAGCACTCCAAAACCAGCTGTCTCAGTGAGATTCCTCGATGCTTCCATCTTGTAGTAGATTCAGAACTTGCCTTTGTTGGCTGTGGATCTTCTGGACCAAACCCTCACTTCAAGGAGGCTCTTTGTTTCCCAGCTGGTACAAGAGTGTAGGACTGGAAGACCTCATAGCCAGTTAGTAATTTGGCCCAGAACACCTCATTGACACAAGCTTAACTGAAAACACTGAAAGTTATATATGCCAGGACACTAGGCATTTCTTTTGTGACAATAGCTTTTAAAGTGCTCTCTAGGATATGCATCCAAGTAGCAGGGGCTCTGTTTGTCTCCTAGGGAAGACATCCACCTAGACTCTCCATTTCGGTGACTAGGAAAAAAAAGGCCAGATCTTTATTTCAAAAGAAATAGGACCCCCAAAACCAAAAGTCAAAACAATTTTATGAAATATGAGCATCATTTCTAAAAGTTCATCTCTCACAAGCTTTTTGAACATCATCAACTCCACCACACTATCATTTCCAATTCCACTTAGATAATAATTCCAATAGATAATAATAATAATAATAATAATTCCAATTCCAATAGATAAATTCTATTAACTAAAAGTGTGGCTTTAATTCATGGTTTTCCTGTGTCTTAGACTTTGGGGGGTAGGGTGAGTGAAGCGTCAACGTCTGAATTTTCAGTAATAGAAACAGTATAAAAAATATAAAAAGCTGGTTACAATATGAATTCAATATAGAAATTTCATGAAATGCTAATTCTTCTAGGAATAGATGTCCAATGTCATGGCCATGTCAGCCCCTTGCTGCCTCTTCCCCAGATCCTTGTCAGGGAGGACAGGAGGAAAGACAGGGGAGTGTACCTCCAGACAGCTTGCTCCTGTTACCTTTCCCACTGTCTGAAAGGCCTAAGAAGGGTTCACCTTTCAAGGTAGGCTTATGGATGGTGTAATTTTGTCCATATCCCCCAAACCATCTCCCATCTGCTCCAGAATGTCTGAATCCCCTTAATAGAGAACAAAGACTTTCATTTCACAGTTAGAGATAAAAGGCTTAGAATGAAAATGTCTGGTTGATGTAAGACCAGGACTAAAACTAATTCACACTACACTGTAGTCAGGCAGTCAGTCAGCAAGAAAAAGGAAATTGACTGGTATCAGAGGCATTCACAGTCTTTGGTAGAAGAAAAAGGTTAAAGAATAAATAGGAGGCTCCTGAAAGAGTGGGGAATGGAGGATGTCAGTTCACAGCCCCTGTCCCGGTCAGGTGAACTGAACTAGTTTTGGGTCCCAGCTTTATCCTAGCTGTCCTCAGTCCTGATCTAAACAACCAACCCCATCCAGCTGAATCTGAAATGTCACTAACTTTTATGCCTAAAGACTTGCTACATGGGAAGTCAGAACCCTTTGTTGAACAGATAAATGCCTTATACTGGGGGCCTTTAAAAGTGGCCCATGACCCACTCGGGAGAGTGCGGTGCTGATAACACCAAGACCACGGGTTCAAACAGATAAATGCCTTATACTGGGGGCCTTTAAAAGTGGCCCATGACCCACTCGGGAGAGTGTGGTGCTGATAACACCAAGACCACGGGTTCAGACCCCTATATAGGGATGGCCAGTTAGCTCACTTGGGAGAGCGTGGTGCTGACAACACCAAGTCAAGGGTTAAGATCCCCTTACCAGTCATCTTTAAAAAAAAAATTAACAAAATAAAATAAATAAAAGCAGAATGAGTTATAGGTATAAACTTGTAATTCTGTCTGTATTTCTGATACAGCCTCATGACATCAGCCCAACTCATTAGCATGACACTTACCTGACCAAGAACATCTAAGGGGTTTTAATTAGGTATCTCCAAACCCCTTTTCTTAATCCTATATCTGTTCATCAATTTACCCCCTATTTTAATAGGCATAATACTTATCCCAACTTCTAATAATTCACCTCAGAATCTTGTATGTAACCAAGTAAAAGCCACCAGCCAATTTTAAATTTTGATCAAACAGTAAAAGCAAGCACTATGTACAAACCAGTGTTATTCTAAACCTTATACACAAATTAACTCATTTAATCCTCACAACTCTACAACAAGTTAAGTATCATTACTACTCACATATGCATTTTCAGATGAAAAAATTAAGTCACAGAGAGACTGAATAACTTTCCTGAGTCCACACAGCTAAGAAGTAGCAGGATGTAGATCGAGTTCCAGCATCTTGCTCTTACCCACCACATTACACCACAGCCGAGCTACTCAGACAACTGGAATTCCCTTGGATAGCTTCTTCTAAGACACGAGGAGGACTCATTCAGTTACCCTGATTGGAAACCAGTGGCAAAACCTGCAGGAAGGAATTGTTTTTGCTATTTTAATAATCACCAACTCAAAGATTTTAGCTGAACTTTTTCCTCAACATAACTCAAAGACTGGGTTTGATAAAAATGTTTTTTCAGGTGGAGACACAAAGTCATTTAGTAATGCGGCTGGAAAACATACCCACAGTTTGATTCCTGCTTGAAACAGTTTCCCCACTTAGTAGAAATATTTTCAATAAACCACTTATTCTACTCTCAATCTGCTCACTTCCCATGTGAAAAAGGGTCAAGGTGACATCTACTACAGACAAGATAAAATAATTTCAGATGCCATTTTCTGGTTACAAAGTATAGAAGTTATCTCTAGAGGACTATATTTTGGTGTACATACTAAATAATAGGAGATCACTAGGACTCATCTTAAATAAGACAATGGGACACAATTTATCGAGTCCCAAAATTTGAAAAAATGCTCATATTTTTTGGGTGATTGCTGTTGAGCAATTCAATTCTCCTTATAAATTAAGAAACTTTAGTTTACTTCCTGTCTAAAAGGATTAATGGTTTACTACTAGTTACCGGTTAATGAGGTATTTAAGGTTCCTCAGGGCTAATGACTGGGCAGGGCTTACAGTAGTATTCCAGGCCAATCATTGGGCAGTCGCCTCTTTCAAGAAAGGTTCTACCCAATAAGAAGAAGCCTAAGATTCTGGGCTGAAAGCTAAGTGCCCATATAGTCCTTTGTGAGGCTGAAGCAGGTTATGCTTCCTCAGAAGAAGGCTCCTGGGTGGTAAGTTAAACATTTCTGGGCAGGGTAAAAATTGTCTGTGTTATGTCGTAAAGAGATTCTGAGGAGTGGAGTAAAGGCAAGGATGTCAAGGACTGTGAAGAGAAGAGAGAGAAGGCTCCTGGGTGGTAAGTTAAACATTTCTGGGCAGGGTAAAAATTGTCTGTGTTATGTCATAAAGAGATTCTGAGGAGTGGAGTAAAGGCAAGGATGTCAAGGACTGTGAAGAGAAGAGAGGTGTGCTGCAAACGCTAAAACGTAACAGCTTCACTTATAATTTCATAGGAAAGGTTATTTGAGAGTCAAAGTTGGGATTTTTTTTCATAATGAAATAGCTTTCATAACTCTATGGCAGAGGCAAGTATTTGTATTTATCTTATCTTTCTAGAACTTTCTTTGAAAAGCCAAATTTTAAGATATTCATGAAGAGATAGTATTCTAAAGAAAGTGTTTTAAGATGGGCTCATACCATGGAATTGTGAAAATTATTATGTATTCTATTCATCTCACAATCAAATATAAGCCTCTCAATTACTGAGAACATTTCATTAAAGGGAATCAGTAGAGCATGATTATTTTACCTAGATATAACATACAACTTTATTAAATGCTATGATTTTTTTCCTTACCCCAATTATTTATATGTTATTTTAAGGCTCCTTAATAGCAGCTGCAAAATAAACAAATGTGTAAGCAAATGAAACATTTTGAAGGATAGTAAGATTCAAAAATTTACAGAGGCATCGTTTTGATGGAATTTATTTTTTTAATTTACATTCTAAAATGTTATTTTTCACTTGTTGCATAGGTAACAAAATATTTCTGGAACAAATTTATTACTTGAATATGTACAGATTTTTATAAACTAGCAAGAACATTTTTTAGTTTTTATTTTTTAATTTATTTATTGTGTAATGTATATTCCTATCAACCATAAAATACTGTGCAGTTGCAGCATTTAGTACCATCAGTGAACTGTGTTTCAGGCTGAGAATATTCTCAGCAGTTCTTACTGTACCCAATTGGTAAAGATATACCTTTTCTAAAAGTCATATTGAAAACAACTGCACTGAAACCAAACAAATACTACAAACATAGGTAACATTTTAATGAGTTTATTAGAAATTCTGTTTGCTGAAGCAGACCCCCAGTTATTTATTATAGGATTTAATTGTCCAGGTAACCAAGATTTCTGGACAGGTAATTTTTAATGAAATGAATTTAAAATCGCTTGTCTTATAGAAGAAAACAGTTCCCTCATACTCCACCCCTACTTATATATATTTATATTACTTGAAACAAGTTTAATTTTCTTTTTCAATGACAGCTTTGAAGAACATTCTGAAGATTATATAGGAGACAACATATCAAGAATCTATTTTTTGAGTTTGTCTAAAACAAAAGCCAAGTTCTCCCTAATGTAACTGCATTAGTGTTTATTTTGAGAAGGAAATATATAGCTTTAAAAAAAAAAATCAACCTTAAAGTTGATAGCTTAGTCCAAAAACATCCATTGTGGAAGATGTCTCTGAACAATTCTTCCACTGTGTTTCTGGACTCAGTGCCCAGTCATGCCAGTCGCTTTCAAGTTAATGTCATAAGTGAGAGCCATGAGAGCAGTGTAGCTGCAGATGGCAACACCGACCCGCCACATTACGAAGAAACCTCTTTTGGGGATGAAACCCAGAACAGACTCAGAATCAGCTTTAGGCCTGGGAATCAGGAGCGCTATGACAATTTCCTCCATAATGGAGAAACTGCTAAAACAGATGCCAGTTTTCACGCTTATGATTCTAACACAAACACATACTACCTGCAAACCTTTGGCCACAACACCGTGGATGCCGTCCCGAAGATCGAGTACTATCGTAACACCGGCAGCGTCAGCGGGCCCAAGGTCAACCGGCCCAGCCTACTTGACATTCACGAGCAGCTCGCCAAGGTAAGCTTGAAGGGCATGGGAGAGTGTCCGCCCTTACTCATTCTTTCAGGTCATTGCCTCCTCTTTACTACTATGAATGTGAAACAGTCAAATGAAGAGGTCTATCTCAAACCATCCATCTTACTTACACAACTGTCCCTAACTCCCAATAAACAGAAAACACACAAAAAGTGTTTCACAAATGTTTACTGACTTAGGATAGAGAACTGAAGAATTGACTCTGAAAGTTAGGCAATATGCCATAGCTTGTTTACGATTATAGGCTATTTAATTCACACTTGGTTAGACATGTCAAACTGAGCACTAAGCTCGCTCCACCTTAGTATTAATGTCTCTATACTCAATTGCTAAAAAAAAAAAAAAAGTCACCTGTGCTTGCTGTCCTTAATACGGTGGGTGCCAGCCTTTAGTGTGCATGGGCATTTTTATTTTCTTTAAAAAGAGAGCAGAGATGTATAATATTTAGCATTTTATCCCTTCCTCTTCAAAACTTTGTGTGAGGCTCCTGAATGCACTTCAGCATATAAAAATAACTAAATTAAATTTAAGTACAGAAGGAAAAGTGTCTAAACTTTTCATTATTTAAGGAATACATCCAGGGTTTCCAAATCTGCTGGAAATATGAGGCAGTACTTTTTCTAATCTTGGAACAAATCATTTAGAAGCTTAGTAGATTTCTTCTTCCATAACTTGCTCTGAAATATGTTAAAGGACTTTATCTTCCTGCTCTTTTGGAACACGGTTTAGAATGAATATCATTTTTGATGGAATATAATTACTTCCTAAAAAGAATAACTAGATGTCACATATTCAAATGTAGTTTACTCTTGTCCAAATTTTGAGGACAGGGAAAAAAAAGATTGAAACAGTTCCTTTCATATTCATTCATTTGGTAATTTTTTATTAAATGGTTGTCCACTCCAGAGATTCTAGGAATCGTGCACTCAGGAAAGAGGCTAATCATTAACCTCTTTAACAGGCAGAAACTAAAGGGGGAAATCTCCCTTTAGTTTCTGCCTATCCTTCTTTCCAGAAGGAAACCCATCTCCCAAACTTACTCCCCTTGGATGCTAGGGTCCTTGCCTGTGGTCCTACCACCAGAGACTGAGTGACTTCCTGAGGAAGATCCACATTCTTAGCTCTGTTCCTTTATCCCTTCTCCCCCACCCAAACCTTGCTTGTTTTATATACCATAACAGCAACCCTCTGCTAAGTGGCTGGTTTCTTTATGCACATAAGATTTATATTTTATCTGAGATATTTGGTGCTATAAATCAAACTTAAAAAGTTAGCAATGTGGTGATTTTAGACAAAATCATAGTCCTCATGAAGATGTTTGAGAAGAGAGGCAATTTGAAACTCCTGAAATCAGACTGCGTCAAACTTAAAAAGTTAGCAATGTGGTGATTTTAGACAAAATCATAGTCCTCATGAAGATGTCTGAGAAGAGAGGCAATTTGAAACTCCTGAAATCAGACTGCGATGTCACTTTTCTTTCCTACATGAGGAGAGAGGAAAGAAAATGGCAGAAGAGAAAAAGGGAGAAAGAAAAGGAAAAGAAAGTTGACAGAAGAGGATACAATGAGTTTCCAACATGTAGAAGCAGAAAAAGAAATTTAGGGTATTAGAAAAAGATTTCAATTTATCCTGAAGAAGTAAAATGAGCCAAAGTCCTCCAAAAAAAAGTCTTTGAAATTCTATGCCACCTTTGAAATTCTGTGGTACTCTACCACATTACGTGAGATAATTTTTAAAGCTGCTTCCTTTGTTAAAATTAATATCAAAATTTAAATATTATCACTCATCTCCTTCCCCAATTTATGACAAGAGAAAATAGAATTTTAACTCCATTAAAAAGGAAATGAAGTAAACTCTCATTGTTCTTAGGACTGACATTCCACAGAGAGAAAAGTAGCTTATTTGTAATTTCTAAAGCCACAGCTTATGTAAATCTTTAAATAAAGGAAGTTTTTAAAGCTCTGAAGGAACAGTTGTTTAGAAAACCATTTGAATGACCACACAATAGAAATGTTATAGCTGCATTTGACAGATTTGATAGCTTTTAGGGATACTGTATCATTTTTGAAGCGATAAAATGGGTCTAAGGACCTAACATTAACTTAAAGCACTTTTTTTCAGACACAAAGAAATAGCAGATTAAATGTATTAAAAATTAGGTTTAAGCTCAATGCCCTGAATAATCATTGTGAATGAGTATAGTAATAAGTTATTCTTTTTATGAACTTGACCCTCACTGATGTAGGGTACTTCATCTTGATTAAATCATGTAGAAGTATCCGCATATCCAAAATCACATCTACAATGTGCACATTCCCACAGTCAGGACCATTCTAGTGTTGCTGAAGCTGTGTAGACCTGTCTGCCCCTCCGTGTGCTCTTCCTTTTTTTCTTCCTTTATTTATTTTTCACTGAAGCGTAATTGATTATACATATTTGTGTGGTACAAAGTTGACTACCAATAGTTGTGTACAATATGTGATGGATGACCAAATCAGTATAGTTAGCTTATTCATCATTACAGTACATGATCATTTTTTGTGTCCATTAACCAATTTCTCATTAATCTCTCAACTCCCTCCCTCTCCCCCCTTCCTCCCCCTTCCCACTTCCAATGTTCTGTGCTCTCCTTCCATTGTAGACATCAACAATCTGGGCCATCTTCAATTTATCTCTTTCTTCCTTGCTAGCAAATTTTATTCAGCTATTCTCGCTGTTTTCCAAATTTCAAATAAGATATGAAGACCTGTGTGTAATGTAGCTGTGCTGCCATCTCCTTATGACCCTTGATGTTTTTATGGTAGTTCTTCAAATCACAACTGGAAATGATCAATAGAATAGATATTATGTTATAATACTCAGACGCTTCACAGATTTTGCATGCAGAAAATGTAAATAATGGTGTTTACTTAAATCATGTGTAAAGTAATTGACATAGTACAACTTAGGCAATTTTTTTCAAATTTTTATTTTATTTTTTTCATTATACATATTTATGGGTTACAATTTGTTGTTTCAGTATAAGCATATATTGTATAATTATCTAATCAGAATAGTTAGTATATCTATCACCTAAACATTTATCATTTCTTTGTAGTCATAACATTCAAGGTCCTCTTTTTCTGACTGTCTTGAAATATACAATACGATATTTGTACCCATGAGTATATTGTTTTTAAAGGCCATATAGCAATGGTGCATTCATACTGAAAGTCAGAACATATTTAGACAGAAAATCAGATGGATTTTGAGCAAATCCTGGTTATAATTTCCAACTCAGAAAAAAATTATATGACAAAGTTATCCTAATAGGTAAAAAGAAAAAAAGGTTTGAAAGACATTATTTTAAGTCTCTACCCAGTGAAACTCTAGGAATGGCAGATATTGACAGAATTTGTAATCTCAATGATTTTAGATAGTAATTGAAGAAATCCTTTTCATTTTCTATGTAGTAAAGAGCTGAATGTCTATACTGGTGACTGTGAATTATGGATTTCTGAAAACTCTAACTAAAAGCAGAAAAAAGTACTTCATCCTTTACTTGCTCTGCAGTATTTTACAAGCTACGTAACTTCTACTTACAGGATGCTTGTGAACATTAGTTTATAAGCATATCATATAAGTCTAGCACATTGCTTATAGTGGGTAGGAACTCCATAAATGGCTGTTGATGATGGCAATTTTTATACTAGCTTTTTATTTAAAAAGTAAAATATACACTGTTTGAACATTTAACAAGTACTAAAAAATATGTAATGAAATGTCTCTAACATAAATCTTCAGTTATTCTCTCCAGGGCAATCATTACTGACAGTTTCTTGTAAATCCTTCCAGAAATTTTCTAGTCTTATACAAACATACACATATGTCTATAAATATCTATATTTCTATATAATTTCCTTTCTGTATTCTTTTTCCAAACACATATAGAGACATAGTTTATACATTGTTCAGCATTCTGCTGTTCTCACCAAACAATATACCTCAGAGATCTTTCCATATCAAAACATATGTAATAATTATTTGACATCTGGCAAAGATTAATCTAGTATCTTTACTTCGTAAAAAGAATCCTGCTTTCAGTATCCAGCCTAATTCTCGTGACCACATGTTCATATGTAATTCCTAACGATAGGGCTAACCAAAATGGAGCTCCTTTTCAGCCTTACTATCATTATTGTTAGCATTTCAGAAAAATATAAAGGATTTGGGAAAACATATAGCCTTTCTCTCAAAACCATGTGTTTTGATGTCACTGAAATAAACTGTTTATGAAAAGTATAAAATACTATAAAAATTAAGATGGAAATATTCTTAAGGAAGCCAACTATATAGAAACTGATCCAAAACAAAAACAATGGAATGACTTCACATTTGGTTCATCAGGCTGTTAACAACTAAAAATAATTTGTAAATAAAAACAGTAAGATTGGATGCAGTACAAAAATAACCAAACTTTTACTGAGAATTTTTATGTGTCAGATGCTGTTCTTAAACTTGAAAAATTCTCATTCGGTTCTTACAACAACTGCTCCAGGTAGGTACTGTTATTATTGCTATTGTATAGATGGTGAAAGTTTTATACAATGCGACGGATCTTTTAGAAGCAAAAACAAAGACTTAGAGAAGTCAATAAACTTCCAAGGTCAAGAAGCCAAGGTCACATGGCTAATAAGTTGAACCCATCTCTGTCTGACTCCAGAGTCCATGCTCTTTATCACTGCCTCCCCTCCTCAGTCTACTTTACCACGGCCCTTTGCCTTAGCTCGTTCAATAGCTATAACGAACAGTGGAACTCGGACACAAAGAAAAGCACACTTCATTTATGATGGGCTGAGCAGGAGGTCCCAGTCCATCCTGTGTTTCTGGGACTCTGCCAAGAGATGAAGTGGCTTCTCCTACAAAATTAATTGTAGGTCTCAATCATTTTCATTGTCATTATCAAAAGCACTTATTAAACATTTATTTTCAAAAGCTGCTGTGTAAAGTGAGTTAAAGAGATTTGACCTCTATCCTCTAGAATTTTATGTAAGTGAAATGACATTGTTATAGATAGAAATAAAGAACATGTAATAAAGTTAACAAACATTAAACCACTTAACGTATTAAATGCTTATCTTCTGGAAAAGGACAAACAAAAATGTACAATGTTTTCTCTAGAAAATAATCTTCTCTAAAGTCTTCCAAAGTTCAAATTCCAACTTTAGCATTTGAATTGGAGATATCCAAAATAAGAAATAATCACTAAGCTAACAACAGCCAAATAAAATAAACATTAAAATTGAAGCAGTAAATGCTGTAAAGGCCAGTGATGACCAAAAGACATTCCTAAAATATTTGTCGGAGTGAAACTCTGCAAGTTAAGTGTTTATTCTGATACTTGCTGAGGTTTCTTAGTACCTAAGGCCAGATCTCCTGGGAGCTCATGTTATTAAAATAATCTGTGAGAAAAAATGATTAATTTTCCATTATAAATAGTTCAGTAATAGATGGCGAGTATTCCCTTAAAGGTACACTTGGAAAATTTTAAGGACCTTTTAATTTTTTATATGCAGGTTTATTGTACATGACTA
This sequence comes from Galeopterus variegatus, assembly GCF_000696425.1. Classification (NCBI taxonomy): domain Eukaryota; kingdom Metazoa; phylum Chordata; class Mammalia; order Dermoptera; family Cynocephalidae; genus Galeopterus; species Galeopterus variegatus. The sequence continues at coordinate 36,180 of NW_007735257.1, read as the reverse complement.
ACTTTTGGCCTAAGTTATCAAAAACACAAGTCAATTTGTGTGTGATACGTGGTTTCGGATAGAGTAAAAATACTGTGATTATAAGTTGTGATCGTGGGTAGTGATTTATAAGCATACTTTGCGGTAACTATTAAAACAAGAAAAAGAAAATCCTAATTTTCATCATTTGTAATACTCCCTTTTAACACAAAGAGATAAAAGTGTACAACTTTACTAATATTTATCAATAAGGTATGGAAATATGGTTAGAATCATGTTTTTTTATTCTGAAACAAACCTTAGGAATTATCCGGTTCTTACTGGAATTAGTTCTTAAATAAACCAGTGACAGGAGTGTGAGGGGTTCAGGTGGAATAATATTGGCCATATGTTGATAATTGTTGAAGCCAAGTGATGAGTACATGAGATTTATTATATTATTCTTCCTAGTTTTGCAGAGGTTTGAATATTTTAATAATAAAAGGGCATTTAGAACAATGTGGGGATTATCTAGGCCTAAATACTTATAAAACTATTTCTCACTGATGATCTAAGAATTCTACCACTCTGAGATTAAAGGCTCAAAACTTGAAAGCATGTTTAAGTAGCACATATTATCTAATTGAAACTTAAACAAGTATATTTATTTCCTTCTGCTTTGATGATACCCAGAAAGGTATTTGTTATTTTTCTGGGAACTGAAAAATCACATTACATATTAAATTAATTTTCCATCATCTAGAAGAACCCGTTCAAAATTTTCCCCTTAAACTACACGTGATTGAAGCTTCACCAGTTATCAATATTGGAGGGGGGAAATCTTTTATCAAATGGTCTGTCTTCTTTTTTTCAAATGCACTTTATTTTACCTTCTCTGAATCTTTAACACAGGTAAAACTCTTGGTAAATAAATAATCTTTCCCTACAGCTACACAATTTATGAAAGGTGAGAGGTCATCATTTAAGGTAATGGAGTGTAAACAAACGAAGTATGAAAGAAGAAACTGGTTTCAGGTGGCAATCATAAGACTCCAGCCTTTGAGACTTTGGCCTCAAGAAGAGCCTGTGAGCCACTGGCCATATAGCTCATAGCCAGTAGGTCTCCAACAACCTTCGTCCCAAAGTCAGTACCTTCATGATAAGTGGATTGTATGATTGTTCTGCCTTACAAAGGAGGCACTTATTAAAGAGTGAAACCAAGGTTTGTTTGCCATTGTCAGATTGGGAAGATGGTAAACATAGAAGAATGATTTTGCCTTAGAGTAAACTACTTCAAGCTAAGATTTTCAGAAAACCCATTTGATGTATTCTCATTGGTAGTATCAAAGAAAGGTTAAGCAACTTGCTGGTGGACACGCCCTGAATTAATTACAGCCAAAACTAGATTTCAGGTCTCCTAGTTTAAATGGTGCAGGATTTTTCTGCTCCTACATGAAAGTAAGCAATGAAAATAGGTTCTGTACTTGTAAGTCTATATAAGACCTTAATAGTCAACAAAAGAAGTACACATTTGAGGGGTTTTTTTCCCCCTCTATGGTATAAATATATTTAAACTTTGAAATTCTAGTAGGTTGAACATACTTGTCTAAGGGAGAGTTGAATACCGTCCTTCGACTACATTTTTGAATAATTTAGAAAATGATTGCTCTGACTTCCACGTAGTGTGGTTTCTCTGCCATGTCCTCGTGTAATCTTTTTGCATCACATTGTGAAGTCCTAGTGATAAATTGAATAACCATTAAGCTGTGACCAGGAAAGACATCCATCAGGAATAAATGTTCATTTTAGGGGAAGTTTTAAATATCTCATTCATCCTTTACCCTACTTTGTAAGATTTTTTTTTTTAACAGTCATTGGTATTCTCATTAATCAGGATCTAAGGGTCCTAGTCGCCACTGGTGTTCATCAGGGAGCAGAGCAATTTCCTGGACCAAACCTCCAACTTCAGGTTTAATCAGGAAACATGGGTTTTATTCCCAAGACAATCTTTAAAGTGACTAAAGCTGTTTCTCCTGGGATCCCCAATTAATCCAGGCAAAGGAAATTGCCGTTTCCCTGAATGGGTAGCTGCTGATGGACTGGCCATATGATCTTGATTAACTAAAATATTGACAAGTGAAAAAAGTATTTCTCAAATCAAGTCAAATAAATGAATCTCCTAACCAAATCGTCTCTTCCACATTCACGGACATTTTAACACATTCCTCAATTCCCTGCTCTCATTGATTATATGTTTCAGTTATGAAAAATGAAAGTTACATTTGACCTATTCAGCTGCCTTTTGTGTGCAGAATTCTTTCAGAGAGAAGTAGAAATTTTAATTGACTGGAAAAGAGCTTCAAATGTTTCAATCATCTCAAATTGACTGTATTGTATGGACTTGTGCTGTCCAATATTGTAGCCACCAACCACATGGGGCTACTGAGCATGTGAAATGTAACCAGTCCAAATTGAGATGTGCTGTCAGTGGAAAATATTCACCGGATTTCACAAACTTAGTAAGAAAAAAAAATGTAAAATATCTCACTAATATTTTTATACTGATTACCTGTTGAAATGGTATTTTATATAGATTCTATTAAGTAAAATATATTACTAAAGCACTGTTTGATTCAATTTCCTAGTACAAAATGGAGTTCCACTACTGCTAACAAGTATTTATATTGTAAATATTAGAAATATGATATTCTACAAAGATTAAATATATTTTTAAAATTTAAAGGTTCGTATCTAAGCCCAAGTTGTTTTACCAATTTCTTTTCACTTTTTGAAAAGTAGTTACTAGAATATTTTGAATTATGTTCACGACTTGCATCTATAGCTGGTATAGAACACCAGTTTCTGCTGTGCCAGTTCAGCCTCAATTTCTTTGGACTTTGTTTACCCATATCTTACATTGGCATAAATACATGATGTCAGCTTTCAATTATTTGTGCAAATAGGGACTGACAATGCTTAAGATTAAGATATTCCCCAGGTAATTCAAAACTAAATTTTAACTATTAATGTTAATCTCCTCTGTCACTCAGTTTTTTCCCAGTGCTGTCAGAAAATTATAACATGATTTGGTTTATGTTCATTCCCTTCCTCTCCCTTTTTTAGTGTGGCCTGCACAGAGTTATCAGTAAGAAATGGACTGCCCTGTAGGAAAGGAAGAGAAAAAAAAAATAGGAAACATGAATGGATAAGAAACTAGGACATCTGCTCCTAAGTGGTAGAAATCAGGGAGCTTCAAGTCCACTTTATGTATTTAACATTGTTTATGGATGGCCTGATATATATGGCAAGCCCTTGGTTGGTACTGAGAAAAAGCAGCCACGCCACAGTCTTTCTCTAATTCAGTTGTCACACAATCACGCATCACATTGTATTACTTTAGTTATCTGGGTGTCACACTAGTATGACAAAGTCTCGTGGGAGAAGAAAGTGGGAGAGAAATCCTTACTTACATAGAGAAGGAGAACAGGCTGGAAGAAGGAGACAAGAAGGCGGTCACTTGGGGTAAATAGCCCAAACTAGGGTGAGTTTCCAGTGGGAGTGCTAATGGCACACCAAAGCCCAAAGAAGCAAGAGCCCTTGAGTATGACAAGGGAAAGAAATTCAATCACACTAAATTAAAGGCCTTATAATAAATACTGAATGTTTATTTCATACCATCCCCATTTTAGAGGGGGGAAATGCCCTGGTCTAAAACTTCTTAGCTAGTGATGTCAGAACATATCATCCTAAGCTTAAACCAATTTAGACCATTTAAATAAGATAAAGTCAGTCTATAACAGCAATTAAGTGCTAGGTGTAGGAGACTTCTCCAGTGGTTTCAAAACCCTTTCTAGAAAAGAAAGCTTTCTTCAAAGCTCAAAGAGATATAGTCACACCCAGTAAAGAGCCAGGTAGGTGCCAGATAGGCTACATTATGCAGGTGCATCTAAAATTATTCAAAGTCATCTCTAAAAGAAAAATTAGACATTGAGAGGTTTTGGGTTTTGTTTTTGTTTTTGTTTTTGGTGGCTGGCCAGGACAGGGCTCAGACCCTGGATGCTGGCATTATGAGCACCACTTTCTAACCAAATAGCCAACCGGCTGGCCTGAGAGCTAGTCTTAACGTGAGAGAAACAGAGCTGTTTTCCCCCATTGAATCAGAAACTATCTTACTGAGAAGAAAGGTCCTTTTCAAAATTGGGCCACAGAAAAAAGCCATATAAAAGTTTAACCATTATTTATACTACTTACTCATTTGTGCTCAACCAGTCTCTCTAGTAGTCAGTCATGAGACTTCCCACCTTCTATACAATACTAGCACATTCAGCAATTCTCAGGCAAAGGCATATGGAATCTGAAAGAAATTTCCCCTTTAAAGTTTTGTAGAATACTTTAAACATTTTTTTTTTTAGAAAACACTTCTATGTGTTCTTTCATTAAATCCTCTTAAACATCCTCTGAGGTGCATAGAGAAGTTTTATCATCATGATTTTAGATGAATAAAATGAAGCACAGGGAGATTAATGCAAAGGCCAGATACTCCACATTTCTCAGGAACATTCTCTCTCCAACCCTCCTCACATGCCTTCTAAAGACACTCGTTCACTCTTGGTAGGCTATCCTCCCTTGTATCCCTTCTCTTTTGTTCTTTTATGTTCTAAACTTATCTAAGTCTGACCACTCTCACTGAAGGAAATATTCTTACTAGTGGAAGAACCGTCCAGATTCTTCCCACCAACCCTGCAGTCTTGCCTAAAAATCACTCACAAAATGAATCTGTCCACTCCCAGGACAAAAAAAAAAAAGTTATTTTACTAAAATGACCAGAATATGTTTCTATTCTTACTAGTGGAAGAACCGTCCAGATTCTTCCCACCAACCCTGCAGTCTTGCCTAAAAGTCACTCACAAAATGAATCTGTCCACTCCCAGGACAAAAAAAAAAAGTTATTTTCCTAAAATGACCAGAATATGTTTCTTTTTTTTTTTTTTTCATTTAAAGTTTTATGTCAGTTGTTTTGATTTGTCTTTGAAAGTTTTAAGGAACCTCTGTTTGTTGACAAACTACTTTGTCCTTGCTGTCCGTAAAACTGCAGGATGTGGCCGTGGCCCCAGGTTCGGCCAGCAGGGTTGCTAATGGCGATGGGGTCCCCGGAGAAGAACAAACTGAGAACAAGGAAGAAGAAAATCAATCCGGTGCTGTGAAGTTTGGCTGGGTGAAAGGTGTGCTGGTGAGAAAGCTCCTCTGTTTACCAAAGAAAACTATCCACTCCATGTGCTGGTGGACTCAGCGGTAACAAGGCTGGACACCAGAGTGCAGAGACGCCTGGGTCTTGTCCCACAGTCACTTCTCATGTCTCCTTCCAATGCCCTTCACTCCACAGGTGAGATGCATGCTGAATATCTGGGGGGTCATGCTCTTCATTCGCCTCTCCTGGATCGTTGGAGAAGCTGGAATTGGTAAGCATTTTTCCCCTCCTGAATAATTTTCGATGCAAGTTAAAAACTCAATAAGCAACTTGTTTTCACCACGAATGCTGAATGTGACATGAAGGTCACACAAGTACTTTACACTTGGGCTCCTTTTACTTTGCCTTTTTGACAATGTTTGTCAGAGGAAAGGGGAAGAGTTAACTCCTGTGAGACTGGAATTTTCCAGCTTGCCAAACAGGTGAATGAATGCTCAAGTAAATATTTCCATCTTTTGATAGAGTGTTAAACGTACAGGCATATAAAAGCACATTCATTTTAGATAATAATATTCATATTTTGGGATATATTAACATTCTCCCCTCGTTTGTAGCCTGGTATCCCTTTTATGAGATTGACAAAACTTCACTAGACAAAAATAACTTGTGGAGAAAATGTGACCTGAGTAATAAAAAAGCTGAATTATTAACATTTTCCAAGGAAAATAATTATGTTACTTTTAGGTACCAGAAGTAAGAAAATAAAAGTTAATAAAACATTGCCAGATATGGGCTTAAAGTGATAGAAGAAATAACTAAGATAACATATGTAACTAATGTTATGTATCAAATGAATGATATTGCTGTATTTTAAGAGTAATTATCTGTTTTTAAATATTATATTTGATTTAAAATAATATTTCCTGTAGCAAATCTTTTTTGTTGAAAATATGTTCCTATACAAAAATTTATTTGAATTTTGTAAAAGTTCCTGATTTAATGTGATAAAAATTAATGATGTTCTACTCTATACATGGAAAATACATTATGGATTCACTTTTGAGGGAAGACATAAATCATTAGTATCGAGAACATAGAAATTGTGATGTACTTTCATATACTACTCCAAAAGTTATCCCAATTCACTTTTAAAAGGTAGTTGGTCATTATTTATGGGCTTTGCTTCTCAAAACACAGTCAAGATCACCAGAAGACTAACTCAAAAAAGAAAGGGCTAAACTGTAAATTGGCATACTGGAACCAGTTCCCATAGTTTTTCCGTGTTTCGTGTTTGGCAGCTGCTGGGTTCCTGACGCAGGGCTGCTTGCCTGTTTTATGTTGCGTATCAAATGAATGCTTACAGCCGCGGGGTCCAAGATAAGTAGATGCTGTTGCATGGAAAATCTGCACCTTTATATTGCCAAGGTTTTGCTCCTGGGTTTCATGCAAAATTAGGTCTTTAAGGGCAGTTTAGTAACTTATTGAGATCATCAAGAAACATTACTTTGTTTGGAGGTGTGAGAGTAGCCAAGGGAAAGAGCAATTCTTTTTAATGCAATTTCTTTAACATCCATATGTTTGGGCAATAATCTGAACTTTAATCAGATCTTACCTCACTCTTCACAGTCAATCAAGTTTCAAGATTATGACAAAACTGTAAAATATGAAGAATCCTATCTTCTGCTAAACAGTTTATTACATTTTCAGACATTAGCATTGTTTTAATAAGGATCTTTTACTTAAGTAGTTAAATCACATATTAGAAGAGAACAGAGTTCTACCTAGTGCGTGTTCAATGGATTTTCCTTTGAAGTTGTGATTTTCTTTTTCTTTTTTAATTCTCAGAAAATAGACTTTAGTGAGTAGTAGAAACTTACTATCAACCTTACTGTTTTACTGGCCTTTGCTGTAAACCTAAAGCTGAGTGAGTTAAATCACCATCTGGGTACCATTTGGTTTCCTCTATTGGGAAAGAAAAGAAACAAATATAAGTATTTTCTTCTTGCTTTGGAATATTTGGGGGAAGAAACCTGAATACATTTTCAAGCAGACCCTGGGAATAAAGCCAGAAGGAATCTGGAGCCAGGAGTAACAGTAGCTACAGCCCTCGGGTAACAATTCTGGGGCTGAGTTTTGGCTGCCCCGTTCCCAAAAGAAATGGTATAATGAGCAATAATACTATCTAACTGCTCTTCTCTGTCTTGGGGACCTTGGCTGGTGCAATACAGTTTCCAGTAAATTTAACCACCAGGCAGGGAAGATGAGTGTAAAAAGCAGGCATGACCTGAAGCAAGTCACTTACACTCCATGAGTTTCACTTTCTCATCTAAAAATTAGGAAGCTCGGTTAATTCTTTCCCCATCAGTTCTTTGAAGATAAAGCTAAAGAACCTTGCTGAACAGGCAAACACAAGTTGAGATAGGCTGAGGGTAGTTTAGTCAGTTTACTGAGGGGTGAATAAGAATTACCTGGGAAATTAGGTTAGAAAACTGCAGAATCCTGAGATTCATTTTTAAAGACCGAAACTCAGTAAGTCTGGGCATTTTTAATAAGCACCCAAGGCATTTCCTGAAGCAAGTGATTTAAGGACCACACTTTGAGAAAGCAAGGGATTGGATGTTGTCTAAGCTACCTTTTACCCTAGGGTTTTATGTTTGATTATGAGAGAGAAGCAAATCCCTCACAGTTTAAAACTTTGTTCCAAGATTTCAAATGGTTTACAGAGACACAGATAATGCAAAGGCATGCATTAAGAAATGCTGTGAAAAGGAAGGAACCAGCCACCACTGGAAGCCCCTGGTCTCCCCTGTAGGAATGAGGGGGATGCCACGGGCCTCAACCACACCCCTCCTCCTTCCTCCTTCCTCCTTCTCCCACCCTATTTCCTTTCCCTTTCTCCTCTCCGCGTCCCCTCCAACTGCTCTGCAATATCTTAGAATGTAAAATATATATATACATTAATAAATAAACTTTAAAAAATTTGAAAATTAAAAAAAGAATTGTGATGGGCCATAATAATCATATACATTGTATATTGACAAAATAAAAATTTAATGAAAAAAAAAAAAGAATTGCTAGGAAAATAGAGGCAAAAGGAAAATAACAGGAGAAAGATAATGAAGTCAGAGTAGGTTTAATGCAATGAAATGCAAATGATATGTTCCTGTACAGTTTCTGGGGTGTGCTAAACATTGAATAGCAAACTTCCTGAAAACAAAGTCAAAAGAAAAATAATGTGCAAAAGATAAAAATAAATCACCTTTAGTGGCCCAGAGACCTGAGACTACACAGTGATATAGAAGTAATGCTCACCACAGAATCCCTGCAATAGATAAAGAATTTAATGCAACTGCATTTCTTACAACCCCTAGCTTTTAAGAGCCTAGAGGGGCCAGAGCAATATGGCCCATGTCTGCAGCATGTGCCCACTACTGGCCTCTTGACACTGCACTTTGTCCTGTAAAACAGCCAAGAGAATCGGGCTGGAGCCAGGGTGTAGCTGGGAGCATCACAAGAGCCAGCCTCTAGTACCTCGTTCCCATTTCTGCCCTTAACTTCCCTCCGCTTCCCCTTCTCTCCGGGGCATCCCCAGAGAGATCACAGCCTCTCTTGGCTGACTACACTTCCAATGATCCTTGAGACAAAAGAACCTGCTGACAATTGTGAAGCATCCACTTTATGTAGAGGTACGTACCTACTGCCCAGGCCAGAGCATTCCACGTGGAGCCAGGCCGAGTTCAGTGGCTCTGATCCCACAATTTTCTCTCTGAATTCTGGGTTGGCTTCCATTGGAAAACGTATAATAAGAGAGAAAAACTGTTTTCCCCTACCTATCTTAAGTTCACTGGCAGGGGACCTATAAATTAGACTGACAAAATTCAGATCAACAAGAAAAAAAAAAAAACAGAAGTGTGTTAACCTGTGCATCGAGCACATACATGGGAGCAGACAGTGTTGAAAGGCTCAAAGGAGTGGTTAAAACATGGGCTTATAGATCATCTTAACAAAAAACAATAAAATTGTAGAGACAAAGGGAAAAAATTTTGAGTTTCTAGGTTGGCAAATTGTGGGAAGGTAAATAAACAGGGAAACTGATGGGAGATAAGGGCTGATCTGTAAGGCTTGTTGTGTAGATTCCTGTGGCTTCTTCTTCAGGCTGATGAGGGTCTAAGTCTCTGGTGATCACCTTCTGTCTTTCCTAGTGGAGAGACAAAGGGGGACAAATTTACAAATCTATGACCTGCTGTTAGGCAAATAGGAAGGGAGCAGAGAGCTTTTTTTGTGTCTACTTCTTTTCAATTGCCTTCAGTTCAAAATAATCCTAAAGCCAAAGTGGTATATTCTGGCATATTCTACCACGCATTAGTGTCCTCCTGGCTTTGTGTTTCTTGAAGCTGGAAATACTTCTTTTCAATTGCCTTCAGTTCAAAATAATCCTAAAGCCAAAGTGGTATATTCTGGCACATTCTACCACGCATTAGTGTCCTCCTGGCTTTGTGTTTCTTGAAGCTGGAAGCAGACACGCTTTCCTCTGAACTGTGGCTTCTACTGCTTTCTCCTTCTCATTATAATCATTGACTTGAGCCATAAAATCCTTGAGGGCAGCTTTTTTCATTTCATTTTATTTGTTCCTTGCATTTCTCACACTGCCAAACACACAGCTGGATACATAGTAGGTTTTTAATAAACAGGGGCTGTTGTGACTATGGCAGAAAGGATCAAAAAGCAGCAGCACTGACTGCATGATTCTATGCACCACGCTCGCCACTTTACACATGCATGCTTTCTGCTGCTGCTGCCATTTTTGGTTCAGAAAATAAGTACCTTGCCAGAGGTCACACAGCCAATAAGTTAATATAGTTTAATTTGATTCTTTCCACTTGACCTATCTGCCAGATGAACAATTTGCTATACTGTATGTAATTTTCCACCTCTACAAGACCAAATGTACATAAGAAGGAAGTTACCTGGAAGGATGAACATTTAATCTCTATTTATATTAACAGCTCAGAATTCTAGATCAATTATTATGTTTATAGGTATCTAAGACTTCACCAAAGATGGGGTTCGCATTAAATTTTGACCAGACGTAGTCGTTCCGTAGTTGTTCAGTTGTGTACAATTTAGCACTGCACGTTTTAGCTCTGAGTTTCTTGGAACCCAAGCTACTGCGGGCAGAAAACTTGGAAGCTGAGCATGTATTCTGTGGTGACTTATGGGCTGACTTACTAAACTCAAATGTGGTCCTTTGGTGATTACCCTAGACTTGCTGGCTTTTATGTAAATGACATAATGGATTGTTCCACCATTTAATTGACTTTATTTTCCCTCTCTCAACTGAGGTCTTGGTGTGATTATCATCGGCTTAGCCGTGACAGTGACTGCTATCACTGGTTTATCTACCTCTGCTATTGCCACAAATGGATATGTCAGAGGAGGTAATTTAACTTGTGTGACTCGCACCATCATTTGTAAGGTAAAGGCAACACAGGCTCAAATAGTTCACCACTGACCTTTCTGGAGTGTTTTCAAAGGTAACGCAAGTTGGTTCCTTCCCTCCACCCCTATCCACAGGCAAAATGATGCAAGAAAAATGAGGAAGGATTTAACCTTTGTCAAACCCCCAACTTTCTCATTCAGGTTCCTCTCAAGCAAGAGAGAAGGTCAAATGTCATGTTTTCTCTCTTCACAGCCAGGATAGTTTCTCTCCTAGGACATGAGCATAAGTCAACTTTTCCTTTCCAGGGCTGCATTTTAGATTGTGTTTACTTTTGGAAACCATCCTTCATCATAATGAGCAGTTCTCCAACTCGATCCTTATCAGGCATACAAGTTTCTTTTTAGCACAAAGAAACCCCGTTGGAGCCCAAGGTGTGGATGCGAAAACTTAAATTAAAGGCAGCATAGTTTGCAGCAATGGGGCGTCTGAGGACGAAAAGTAAAACATATTATCTTCTATCTTTCATTGCTAACAGGTCTTGGAGTTCTCATAATTCTTCTTTCCACCATGGTAACTTCCATTACTGGGTTGTCAACTTCTGCAATAGCAACTAACGGGTTTGTTCGTGGAGGTAAAATCTCTAAGATATCTAATGCCCTCATCACTTGCACGGGTAGGCAAAAATTTTTATATACTTCTTTTTGATGAGGACCAGGAAGTAGCCCCATGTTCTTGAAGCCTGGCTAACTATTTGGAGGAGCTGGATGCAGAAGGAAACATAAGGTACGGTGAGTATAGTCCAGGATTTCTCTGGTCAGGTCTGGTCTCTTTCCTGACAAACCTCTCTGGCACATTGCAGGTCATGTGTTATGGATGCACAGATTCCTCAAGCAAATGTTTTACTTTTCAGGTTAGTCTGCACACATCTTGTTGGTGTTTCTTGGAAAATGATTCCTAGACATGGCTTCAGTTTTAAAGTTTAGTACATTTCAGGTGCTTTCTACACATTCATGGAATGGGATCTTTTAGAACATTTCAGGTTTTCCTGAGACTGATCCTTCTGTGACAAGATTCAGACTGTTGCCTGCTGAAGTACTGGTGACTTTTCTCAGTACTGGAGCCAAACACCTTTCTTGGGGGATTTTGCAGGTCTTGGAGTCATCGTCATTGGCCTGAGTGTGGTAGTGACAACACTCACAGGTATTTCTATGTCTGCTATTTGCACAAATGGAGTAGTAAGAGGAGGTAAGCCAATTCACTTGACTTCAAACTTTGGTTATGTAGTAATGTCTAGAGTTGATTTAATACTGGAAGTAAAATTTGCATATTGCCGATCAGCTCCCCTGGTCTTAAAACAAAACAAATTAGCCCAAAATTTAAACAGCAAGGCAAAATTCTTCTCAAGTAAAATTAGAGATCTCCAGAAAAGACTTATTCGACCCATTTCCTGTGATGAAATATGTTTATGCGGTGGAAAGTGACCATGAGTCTAATCAGAAAGCATGGAATATTACAGTAAAATATACAGTTTCTCTGTGCCTTGCACGCACCCTGCTGGCTCTCTCCCAGGGCCCCTTAGCACAGCTCTTCTCCAGCGCCCAGCTAGCACTGGTGACGACTCCCACTCAGCAATCCACTCCTGCACCCAGCCCTCAGGGGTCACACCACACACTGTGCTCCCAGTGGCCAACAGGTATGGGAAGATCATTAAAAAGAAAATAAAAATCAGTGCACAAAACAAATCATCCGGGAGCAAGCAGTCCTAGGCAGACAGTGAAGTGGGGGAAGCTTATCATTATTCTCCTCACTTCCTTTCTCCCTTGTCCCCTGCCCCTTTGGCTTGTCAGGTTCTCCACTTGGAGACCTTATCCAGGTCTCCCTACTCAGGACCTTCTGATACCACCTTACTCACAACACGCCTCCTCTCTTGACTTCTACCTGTCTCTCATATTGACCAAGCCTACCTGGTTATCTGGCTAGCTAATTTGTTTAATGTAATCTGGACAAAGGAAATAACGGGTATTTGCTCCACCCAAATAATATGTTGCATTTTTAGAGAGGACTTTGATCCCTTAACCCAAAGGAGTTACTTTAGTGAAAGAAATTTCTTCTCAGTAAAAGGTATTTTGTTTCATCTTGTTAGGTGTTTTTGTTCAGGGTTGCCATTCCAACTCTATCTGGCTCAGTACAGGAAGTCATTCATTTATAGGAAGTCTGTGATAATCGGGCTTCTCAACATCTAGTCTTTTTTACCTTCAGTAACCCGCTCTAGGTACCCTCTAGTCTGTTGACCATGTGCGCAGAGTACACAGCCATATATAGAACTACTTTTTCAACATCCAGGGGAGAAGCAAGTATTCCAAGCCTTCCTTTCTTTTCTTCCCACTTGCCACCTTCATAAAAGTATGGGTATTTGGCAATAATCATGGCTTCTTGAGCTAAAAACATAAAAATCCAAGTCTGATTTATAGAATGAATAATACATAGATTATACAGATACCTTTTTTATGCAGCAAATACATAACAGAAATTTATGTATGTATGCAACGGAAAGGAAGTTAGAACAACAAAGGTACATTTCACCTACTTTATTTTCTACCTAGGTCTTTCTGTTCCTGAAAATTTTGGATATAAAATTTCACTTCAGTTGCATTAATAATTTGAATAGTCCAATGATATTTTCTTAAGACAAAGCATTTTTTTCGTAAAGTTTGCTGTGTTCTTATTTGTAGCTTTTTTTTACATTTAGCTTTCAGAAAATTGGATTTTACTAAGTCAGGATACTTCTATTGTAGACTATGTGCAGGGTATAAGGGAAGGTTAAGTTGTTCATTCGGGTGACACAGGATTCCTAAAATTAGGAAGTTGTGTATCAGAATAATTAACATTTCAATGTTAAATGTTTTCAGACATTCAAAATCATTTTGTCTTATCAACTGAATTTCTTAGCAGTTCCTCAGAGTTAAACTTGTTCATTTCTTGTTTCAGGTGGTGCCTACTACCTTATTTCCAGAAGCTTAGGGCCTGAGTTTGGTGGGTCGATAGGCTTGATCTTTGCTTTTGCCAATGCTGTGGCTGTTGCTATGTATGTGGTGGGATTTGCTGAAACTGTGGTAGATCTTCTTAAGGTAATTAAAAGCTTTTCTCTTATTTAGCTAAGCAAGATAATTCAGTTCACTTTACTTTCTCAGAGCACTTGGGTATATCATTATTCTAAGATGAAAGGGAAAAAGTTAGACGTAGGGGAAACAGCCTTGGGCGTGGCCTCAGAAGAGCTGGCTTTGAGTCCCAGCTCTCAAGTTTGCCATTGAAAAACTTTGGATGAGTTCTTCTAGTCCTCTGAACCTCATTTTCCAAATCTGTAGTATAAGCTAATAATACCATTCCAGGTATTTCACAGAAGTGTGGTACAGATCAAACGAAATGATGTACATGAAATATCATGTAACATATGAAACATCAGATAAATAATGGATATTATTATCAGCAGCAATACTACTCTTATGTTTATAGATTTCCAACGGGAAAGAAAATTCAAACATTATAATAATGCACTGCAAAAAATGAGGCATGTCCTAGCTTAGGTGCCCAGACTAGGGTGGTGTATAAGCAAGCATGTTAATCAGCTGCTATATGAACTAACTTCTAGTCCTCCTCTCCTGGTGACAATAGCATTACTGAATTCAATTGGTGAAAGTGCCTCTATTTGAAAATCAGATGAATAAATGAGTGTATTATATAGTTCATAAGATATGTTAGCATCAAGAGATGCATTATCAGGTTTGTGTAGTGTGTTCTTAAATTGAACAGCACTTATTTTCCAATATTAACACTGTAAAGCATTCATTTTTATTCCTCTAGGGTTCCCCTTGACAGAAAAAAATAACTAGTTCTTCTAAAACAAAACACGATATGTGTATGTACATATGCTTTTACTAAGTGCTACAATAGCTTCAAAAGCTGTGACTAGAATGAATCTCTAAATTTCTCACTCCAAAGCTTGGCTATCAAAGGCCTATTATCACAGAAAAATGAGTGCTAGGTTCTTTATCTTCTCAAATTTATGAGCACTTTATTTTTCTATTATCCCATTCTGCCCCAGGCATAAGTGTAGAGTATCTCTTTTTACTGCTAAATGTTACAATAAGACACACATGCAAAAGGCTGTACCTCTACCCATTTTGGTGATCTTTTTCCCCAGGAGAGTGACTCAATGATGGTGGATCCGACTAACGACATCCGGATAATAGGCTCCATCACGGTGGTGATTCTTTTAGGAATTTCAGTAGCTGGAATGGAATGGGAAGCAAAGGTGAATTCTCAAAATGATGTTATTAACATCTGCTGGTCGGGTCCTGAACAATTTGCAGGAATAGAAGCATCTGCTTTTTCAAAAAGAATTGCTGTTATTACTCGCTGTAGGTCAGCGCTGTGTGGAACACCAAGCCCAGAAAGCAACACGTCCAGGAAGTCATGATCCACAGCTCATGTGTCACATGATTGGCCTGTCTTTTGTTCTTTTTGCTATCATCATAGTGACACAGCCACAGGTTGCTGCCATGTTCATGCACAGACCCCTTATGATCATAGCAACAGTGCACATTGGACGCTTGTGTCTGTCAACCTCAAACAGTGGCATCCCTCTCAAGCTGCCTGTGGCTGCTGAAACCCAAAAGTAGTAGCAGGTGTATTAGAAGAAGTTAATAGAGGCAGAAACTGTCATTCTCGACTGAAGCCCAGTACTTCACCAACAGATTTGAGTGTATCATAGGCTTTGAAACCAGAAAATATCTGGGTTTAACTAGTAGTAAAACAGTAAATTTCTGAATGATGGGGAGCATGTTCTTTGCCTCCTTCCTAACTCCCTACAGTGATTGGTGCAACTGAAAATGTTCAGATGCATGGGTGGTCACCAGAAGTGGAAAGGTGGCCAAGGACTCCCACATCTATAAGGCAATACAAAACATCCCTACGTGGCATTTACTTGTGGGTTGTGCATTCACACATTAAACAAAAATTAATTGTCTACCAGCACCAGGCATTCTGCTAAGCACTACATGTTTAGTTGTGACCAAAACAGGCACAATCCCTGCCGTAGTTCAGCCTATGATCCACGGATAGGTGAGTAATAAACAAGGAAATAAAGAAATAAATATAAAACGGTAAATTGTGAAAAGGACTATGAAGGAAATAAACAGGACACTAACATAGAAAAACAGGGGAGACCTTCTTTAGATTACTTTATTCCCTGGGGGAGGCAGTGTAGTTTAATCGTAGTAGAGGGTAGTATTTAAAGTTCCAGCTCTGTAGTCAGAGTGCTTGAATTTGAATCTGGTTTACATTTCCGTGACCTTGAGTTAATTATTTAACCTCTCTGTGCTTCAGTTTCTTTCTCTTTAAAATGGTTATAACAGTATTACCAACTTCATAGGGTCATCAGTGGTATTACTTAGCTGAAAGAATACTAAGGTACTTCAAAAAGTTCATGGACAAATAGAATTAAAAGATATTACAAATCTTTCCATGAATGTTTTGAAGTACATTTGTACAGGTAAAGTTAAATCTGCATCTGTCATGCTGTAAGTCCTCAGTGAACACTAGCTGTTATTATTTAGAGTAACTGGTCGAGGAAGGCCTCTCTGAGGAGGTAACAAGACTTAAAGGATGAGAAGGAAACAGCTACACAAAAAATGGGGTGAAGTGTGTTCCAGGTAGAGGGAACAGCATGTGGTAACTCCAAGGCAGCAAACACCTTGAAATGCTGGCACCACTGAAGGAAGACCATTTGCCCAGCCAACCTTGCAGACTGCTTGTGCTGAGCGCAGACTGGCAGCTTGGCATCAAGTGCACTGGGCATTACAGGCATTCTGTGAATCATTCTGTGTTCTCAGACTCTTTCTGCAGTTAGCACTAGGAAAAAAAAAAAAACCATAGGGGTTCTGCCTAGAAAAGAACCCAAGTCTGTCAGTTTTCAAACTTTTGGCTTCATTTATGTTCCCGGAACCATTGCTGTTGCTACCCACTTACTACTTGGACTATTCTTGAAATGTCATCTTCAAGTGCCCAAGAACATGCTACCATGAAAATGTAGCATCTGCATCCAGGTAGAATAAGGCTTAGTAAGATGCTATTCTATAATTGCACCTATTCCAGGCAGCACAGTCTTCACTGGAATAATCAGATGAGTCTGTCTGCAGTGAACACATAACTTATATAGTTATGTATAAAGTTGTTAAACACATCTAATTTGGTCTCCTTTTACTTTGCCATTCCAGGCCCAAGTGATTCTTCTGATCATTCTTCTCATTGCTATTGCCAACTTCTTCATTGGAACTGTCATTCCATCCAATAATGAGAAGAGGTCCAGAGGTTTCTTTAATTACCAAGGTACACGTGACAAATCAGTTGCTTTTCAGTAAATCGTTCTCCACTCCCTCCGCATCACCATCTCCATCGCCATGATCCTAGCCATTGAAATCCCAGTGCAGTCCAGGGGGGAGCCAGGGTTGGGTGTCAACTCTGCCACTCAGCAGCTGGACAGGTCATATAACGTGTTTGGGTCTCAGATTTTTCTGCTAAAGTGTGGATGATAATAATAACTTCTTGAGAGGATTTTGAGAAGTAAATAAAATACCAGATGTGAAAGTGCTTTGGGAACCTTAAAGTGCTGGCCAAATTGTTGTTGCTGTCAAATAGTAGAAACAGAGAGCATACACAGGGAATTTTTCTGCTAAAGTGTGGATGATAATAATAACTTCTTGAGAGGATTTTGAGAAGTAAATAAGATACCAGATGTGAAAGTGCTTTGGGAACCTTAAAGTGCTGGCCAAATTGTTGTTGCTGTCAAATAGTAGAAACAGAGAGCATACACAGGGAGAGAAGACACAGCTCAAGCAGTGTATTCAACCATCGCAGAGCACTAAAGTCAAACAGTCATTTTTTCTTCCTTATAGACGTTTTTGCATCTTGCTTTCCTATAGCCTTACCTAGTTAAGCATCACTATCAGGTTTTCAGGCATAAAATGGAGAACTTAGTGTAGTATCCTGTGATAACATCATTTTTTTAATTGGTTATGAATATTCATGGGATACAAAGCTGATTGTCACCACTCATACCCAAGATGTGATGGCCAGATCCATACTAGCAGCATGCCCATTACCACAAACTGTGACTATACCCCATGTCCCCCACCCAATTATCCCCAGCCTCCCTTCCCATCCACCTTTCCCCCACTCCACTTTGTATCCCTGGGTATGTTCTCTCCCTCTACAAGTCCAACGCACCACTGTGGTCTTTCTTTCCTTCCTTCTTTCTCTCTTAGCTCTCACTTACGAGTGAGTACATGCAGTATTTATCCCTTTGTGCTTTGCTTATTTCACTCAACGTGTTTCTCCAAGCTCCTCCATGTTGCTGCGAATGGGAGAATTTTCTCTTAAGAACAGGAACAAGACAAGGATGCCCACTCTCATCACTTCTATTTAACATAATACTGGAGGTACTAGCCACAACAATCAGGGAAGAGAAAGAAATAAAGGGCATTCAGATTGGAAAAGATGAAATCAAACTGTCCCTATTTTCAGATGACATGATACTATATGTAGAAAAACCTAAAGACTCTGTCAACAAACTAGAGCTGGTTAATGATTTCAGTAACATTGTAGGATACGAAATAAATGCCCCCAAATCAGTTTCATTTATATTCTCCAATAATGAGCTAACATAAAGAGAAATCAATAAAGTAAGCCCATTTACAACAGTCATGAAAAAAATAAAATACCTAGGAATCAATTTAACCAAGGAGGTGAAAGACCTCTACAATGAGAACTACAAACCACCACTGAAAGAAATTAAAGACACAAAAAGATGGAAAGACATTCTGTGCTCTTGGATTGGAAGAATTAACACTGTGAAAATGTCCATACTACCAAAAGCGTTAAACAGATTCAATGCAATCCCCGTCAAAATACCAATGACGACGTCATTGAGCATGACTTGTCACTTCCTTCTCTCCTGTTCTACTCCACGTACCTCTGCCTTCCTATCTTTCCTCTCTAGCTTACCCCAGAATTCACTGCTGAGTTGTTTTATATTTCCCTTTGTTATTTACGCGGTTGTCAGTATTTGTTTCCTTTCTACATCACATCTCCTCTTTCCTCTTCATTCTCTTTTTTTCTTTTATAAAGATTATCTTGTTTGCTTTGCATGTTAATATCCTTTTTCTTTCCATTCATTTCCTTCCTTTTCACTCCTACTTTATTTTTTCTGATGTTTTAAGCTTTATTTCCTTATTTTTACATTCCAGATTCTCTCATTCACATTTTTCTTCCTCCTCTTCTTTTTCCTGTTTTTTTTTAGACTGTTTCCTTTTTATTTAAGTAGTTTCATGGCAACTTGTGGAATCGTATTATTTTATGAACAAAGCTCCTCACTGTATTATTCTCCTGTACATGCGAATTTGGCATGAGGATCTAAGATCCAACCTCTGGTAGTGAGGAGTGAGGATATTAGATCATTAGCAGCAAAATTGTACAGTGCCTCGCCCACTAGTTCCTTCTACAATTAAAAACACAGCATAGAAAAACAATATATTGATTGCTTAAGGTATTTATGCATGCGAAAATGTTGTTTTATGTGTATGGGTTGTGTGTGTGTGTGTGTGTTTGTAGCAGATCTGTGACTAAGCCAGTATGGTCTTCAGAGAATTCCTCATCTCCTCTTTCAATCCCTTCTAGATTAAAAGAAGTCAGGCAGCCTGAGTCTCTGTTGGCACAAAAATTATTAATTTTTCAGAGCTATGTCCTAGAGACTTAAAACCCTATGATACATATTTTTGCTCTTGGCAAATATTAACGTAAGTTTCATTAGGAGTACACCAAAATCTTCAAGTTTATTCCATTTAGGATATAAGGATGTATTCGCATTTAGGGTTATAGATGCAAAAGGTAACTTTATCTTCTACTCTGTGGAAAAAAGTCAAAATGATTTTTTTTTTTTTGGTTAATTCTACTGCAGCATCAATATTTGCAGAAAACTTCGGACCGAGCTTCACAAAGGGTGAAGGCTTCTTCTCTGTGTTTGCCATTTTTTTCCCAGCAGCTACTGGAATTCTTGCTGGTGCCAATATCTCGGGAGATTTGGAGGTATGTTGTTTTCTTTGCCTTGTAATCCTCAGAGGTGGTGGTGCAGTTGGTGGGGAGCACAAAGAACTATAGAGATTGCATGTGACCTTATTTTTCGACAGATTCAAAACTACAAGATTTCTGCAAGATTCCCTGGTTATTTAGAAGTTCTCTCTTTTAATGCCTAATTTGGATTATTATTCCAGATCATTCTTCCAAAAGTCTTTTTCTTTTTCTTTCTTTTTTGTGGCTGGTGGATATAGGTATCCAAACCATTGACTTTGGTGTTGTCAACATTCCAAAAATCTAATCTTGTATGTGTTCCCTCTAGGAGTAAGCAAAGAACTAGAAGATATTATCCCTGTCCAAAAAGGCAAGACTTAAAATTCCCTTCTCCCAAAACAAGTGATAATTTGATTTAGGCATGTTATGTGAGTAAAGAGTTTTATTTATTTATTAGTCTGTACTGAGAAATCTCTTTTGAATTACATATAAAAAAAGTACAGAGGATGGACTGCCATGATTTTCAGGACACGTATGTTCATAGCATTATTGTAAAATGTTGCATTATTTCTATTTTTTAAAAAAAAACTTTTAGATTTTAAAATTAAGCTTAACTTCTAGCATATACACTATTATATACTTTTAAATAGAACTCAGAGGTCTTTTAAAACTACAAACAATGGAGTTTAAAATGGATATTTTCTCCAAAGTAGCTAAAGACACTTAAGGAAGTTAGACAAGGGAGTAATGTGATTAGATCTGTGTTCTAGAGGCAGCCCACTAACAGCTTGTGAAGGACGGACCAGAAGGTGGGAGAGTAGGGGTGACAAAGAGAATGGAGGCAGAAAGATCAGCTAGAGACTATCACAGTAGTCTGGACAAGAGATGACATGGGCCTAAATTAAGGTTACATAGGAAAAAAGGATAAAAGGGGTCAGTTTTTGTTAGAGTTTGGAGAGGACATGGAAAGAGTGTTTTTTACTATGATCATACATCACAATCTAGTGTACACTTACAAAATTTTTCCCAAGTGGCTCTTTATTACAAGCAATGCCTTCTGATATTTTCACATGATTTCTATTCTATTGTATTCTTTTAATGCTCATTGTAACCTACTGAATTGATTCCATGGCATAGCAGATGAGGAAAAGGAAGCTCAAATTTGGCCATCGGGGTTGAAGTGGCAGGACATCAGAGCGGAGATGTCTAGTGGGTAGCTAGAAGTATGGGTCTGAAGCTCTGAAGAGGAACTAGGACAGGACTGGAAGCAATGGCATGATCCAGCTCACCCAGGTATGTGCAAGAGGAGGAGGAAAGAGGCCCAAGGTGGCACTCAGCGAAACACAGAGTATTAATGGTAGAAAGTCCATGAAGAAAAATGAGACAGAAAGAGCTGTCTAAGAGGTAGGGGAAACCACGAGACCGTGGGGCCATGACAAGCAAGAGACGAGAATGCTTTGAGAAGTAGAAAAAAGCCTGAGAGGTCAAGCATGTTAAATACTGACATAGCACAGATGTCGGGAAACGGCAAGGAAACTTCAGTACTTACAGATATTATTTCTCTATGACAGTGAAACTAGAAATAAAACATAATGGATTCAGTTCAATTTAGCAAACATTTACTGTTTATGCACTATGTATAGGGATATGCAAGAAGCTGACCTCTGCCCACAGCCTCAGAAGCCTTCTCCAGATGGCACTTCAGGCTTCCAGTGACAGTCAAGAGTTGGCACAAGGCCATGCTATAAAGATCCCATCCTGAACCTTTATCTGTTAATTACATGCTAATAGATGGTCTATAAATATGTACCTGGGAGAAATTTGAGAAATACTTAAGTCTAATCAAGAGAGTTAAGATATGATTTCAGAGATGCAAAATTAGGATGTGATTGACACACCCCAAATGCAGAAATCTAATAGATTGTTTTCTGTTAATTACATGCTAATAGATGGTCTATAAATATGTACCTGGGAGAAATTTGAGAAATACCTAAGTCTAATCAAGAGAGTTAAGATATGATTTCAGAGATGCAAAATTAGGATGTGATTGACACACCCCAAATGCAGAAATCTAATAGATTGTTTTTATTCTGTCTTAATGAAAAACTACAGTGCTTAATGAAGAAAGATGGAAGAAGGTTAAACTCTGGGTTGCTAGTGGGGGATAGAAACTAAAATTTAGAATGAAAACTAAGAATCTGTCAAAGTTCCAAACTCTGTCTAGGAGAAATGCAGTCAGACCAGACAATATGAATACGTGATCATGCTTTAACATATTGGCATCCCAATTTATGTGTTACTGTCTGAGGGTCAATTTAGAACTCATGTAACTTCTATTAAGTAATTTAGAGCTTGTACCAGATAGTTGTAAACAAAAACTAAGTTTATGTGTTTTAGGTACAAGACTGCCTTCCATCTTCACACCTCTTCTCCTTATATATTTCCTTTCTTCCCACTCAAGTTACTTCTTCACATTTCACTCAGATACCAAGAAATTCTTAGTCAATAAAATAAATTTTGAAACATAACACGAATGGGGGGACTGAATGGTACCCATTTCAGCCATGATCTCTTTCTTTCTTCTGTGTGCTACTCCATTGCACACACCTGCCACAGTGACGTTTGGTGACAATAGTTTGGAAGGAAGAGACTGGGTATGTATGAACCAGAACAAGCCCTGTGTGCAGATATTCCTAGAAGAGTGGGGCAGGAATTAATGATCACAGAGTGGCTCCATAGGGCTGGCTTACTCCCACGTGGGGGCAGGTTTGCTTGATCCAGTTATGACTTCCAGCTGTCAAGTGGAGTCTACATTCACTTTAAGCAACCTTTTTGATGGATTGGATCGGCATATTTAAGTTTTTTTTAAAAAAGCTCAAACTTTGTTTGACTGTATTGATTGCTTATTTGTATTGATGAGTCTCATATCCTCTGGTGGGGGGACTAATGCCAACTGATATTGTGCTTCCTTCAATTCAATATTTATTGACTCCTACTATAAGCCGGGCACTGTCCTGTATAAGCAATAAATATATTAAAATCTCTACTTAATAATCCCTGTTAAATTGAATTGAATATAATCCAATATGCTCCTTAGAAATTGACTTGATATGATTTAGCCCCCAAAATAGGATATAAAATGGTAAATTAAATATGATGTAAACTCAACTCACTGAATATGTATACATTTATAAGCAACAGAAAAGCCCATTTTCTAGTATAAGCTTGAATTTGCCTCTTTCCTTATGCTTATGGAAATTGCAGTCATTCCTGAACTAGATTCCAAATGGGGGATTTGAGGGATTGGAGAAATGAGCAGATCATTCTTTTTGCTCAGTCAAAAGTAATTTTTTTTAAAGGCAAGCTTTAGCTCAGTATAAAACAAATGCACACAGTTACCATCAATGTGCCAGGTATGTTTCTGTATTTTCCTTAACACTTCAAGGTCTGATACATCTACGTAAAATTCACAGGATAAAAAGAGAAAGCCTTGGTAAGTGAACTATCTAGTGTACTTTCCTGTAAAACTCCCTCTTGGACAGTTAGAGATATCTCTGTTCAGTGCAAAGTTGTACAGATTTCTTTATTCATTCTAAACATCCTTTGTCCAAACAGAACTCGAGCTCACCACTTTGCATTTGCTTGATCTTTTCTTCAGAACGTGCCTCAGAAATGGTAGCCTATACACTTGAAAATACAGAAATAACTCCAAGGGATCTATGTTTCTTATTCTGTTCTGTATTCTCCCATCTCCACATTATTTTTTAAAGGATCCCCAAGATGCCATCCCCAGAGGAACCATGCTGGCTATTTTCATCACCACTGTAGCCTACATAGCAGTTGCCATTTGTGTAGGTAAGTGGTCCGTCTCTGCTGGTAGAACGTCAGATTTACACGGAGTCCAGTTGTTCTTTGTGTTTAGTGGGCTTTCAAGAAAACATAAGCAGAAAGTTTTTTGTTTGTTTTTTTTAAAGGCAGCCATTTTAATTCCCTTTTTGGTAACTTAATGTTAATGGTTTGGATGATTTAGGGGTTTAAATGCAATTAAGCTGTAATGAAGTCTTCTCTGGGTCAGGGCTGGAGTAGAGCTGATCAGATTGTCATTCTATCTGAACACAGAGGGTCCCATTTTGCTACACTAGGTGGTAATCCCACTGCTAAGGAAGCCACCACTTTTATCACAC
This sequence comes from Galeopterus variegatus, assembly GCF_000696425.1. NCBI lineage: Eukaryota > Metazoa > Chordata > Mammalia > Dermoptera > Cynocephalidae > Galeopterus > Galeopterus variegatus. The sequence continues at coordinate 12,287 of NW_007735257.1, read as the reverse complement.
ACTTCCCTTGCTCTAGGAAGCAGGTAAGGGACAGAATGTAGAAGCAAAAAAAAAAAAAAAACAAAAAATAGCCTTAGGAAAGTAAGAAAGGTGTGGATTTTATGACTGTGTCTCATTCCTGCACTGTTATCCCTATTATGGAATTGTCACTGTCACCAATTGGCAGGAAATAAGAACAAGACCTAGCTGCTGGCAGTGCGTGTGGTCAGGCCCCCCATTGCTCAGTGAGCAGAAAATATGTATTCACCTGCTGTTCCTGAGGTTGACTTGGGTTCCACCTGTCACCTGAAGCCACACCTCCTCCCTGGTTGGGGGCCACCTCGTGCTTATGCCATAGTAGGAGGGAAAAAATGTGACTTCCCAACATTCAGAAGGGAAAACTCTTTTCTATGCTCAATACGAAGTACGGCTCCAGGCTGGACTACTATCGAAGCCTGACAAGCAGTTACCAAAGGGTACATCACAGTCATCCTGTGCTTACATAAGGGAAATTGAGAAAGTGCATATATCTTGAGCTGATTTCTGGAGGGAAAAAAGAAAAAAAAATTAACTTACATTTTGCCTCTTATTTGAGGAAATTGGATAAGGTTGTTAAATGCATTGCTGTGGCATTTCCAAGTTTAGCTACATGCAAAGAGATTATGTTCCAATGCTTTAGGAAATTGACGTGTTTTTAAATGACATTGTAACCACCTGAAGTTAAATTTCCCAATGGTTTTCTTTTTTACACACAGTAAAAATGAGGGAATGAGTAATGTTACAGAACTGATTTCAAAGATTCTTCTAGTTTTTGCCTCCAGATGGGTAGAAAAATCTGCATTTCTATATTTACCCCATGGTATGAGGACAGTCATGGGGTCAATGGCCTACAATTATTGCAAATAATGGCTTATGGCCTGGCTTCATGGTAATTTAAAGAGATCTTTAATGCAGAAGTTAAAATACATGAGTCAGAACAGTTGGTTCGACAAAAATGAACAATGCAAAGAGGTAAAATCTGGAATGGATAGTTTTGCTTGGTAATCAACATTCATAATTTCAAGTGTTTAAGCAGAGGCTGGCAGGCTGCCTCTTGAGACTATGGTAAAAAGGATTCCTGCACTGTTTATTTTAAATGGCTCTTTCAACTTGAAGATTCTGATTTTTAGGTCTTTCCCAGATTCAAAGAATGTGTATTCCACAGATAAGATAGAGGGTTCCCATAAGTTCCTGTCACTGGGATCTGTCTTAGAAATGAGAACCCAACCTGGGTGGAGGTCGAAAAGCAAAGTGAACAGTTTTATTGGTTGACATTTACTATGTAAAGTAAATCCTTTGTGTAGTTCAAAAAAGTTTATATATATTTCACATATATATTCATATATTTCAATAATCCTATCAAATGCATAATGGCAGAGATTACATGTAGGAAAACTCATAAGGAAAATCAGTAACTAAGATTATATCAGGAATCTTTAAAACATTCATAATTCCATTTTTGAGAATCTATCCTAGAGAAATATTTTGAAATACAGAAAAAAAAATTATATGCACAAAGATGTTCATCATGGAATGTTTGTAATAGAAAATATAAGAAATGTTCAGTATATGAAAATATGGAATAAACTGAAATAAATATTTGATAAAATAGTATTTGACGATTAATATTACCTAGAAAATCTTAAAATTCTATCCTAAAACATTTCTTTTATTTTTAACTCATTAAAATGTATATGAAGTAAAACTATAATATATAATTCTATTTTTAAAATTTCTCTAGGAATATCTTTAGTTGATAACAAAGACTTCATTCTCTTAGTTACTAGAATTCTATATATGCCATCATTCTTTAAATGGTTCTCTTGCAGATGAGGAAATAATCCTTTTACTTGAAAAACACCCAATCAGTAGCACTAAGCCAGAAGTATGAATTAAGGGTGTGCCGTGTGCAAAGCCCTGCCACGAGCATTTTAAGAGATCAGAAAATAAGACAGTCTCCACCTCTAAGTCTCTTACAGAGGCCAGTGAGAGCTAAGACCTAAACCACCTAAGGCAGTTAAAATGGCAGACTATTACAGACAGGGGCACTCCTAGGGCTCAGATGATGGGAGCCTCCAGTTACCATGTCTCAAGGAGCACTGACAATGAACAGCTGAAAAATGGACCTGATCGAACTCAAAGTAAACGAAGTACGTTTTCAGAAGAAACCCTAAAGGACCAGAGCCCTTATAAAGAAATGACAGGCCACGGTTGTTTCTGCAGGGGCCTGTGTGGTCCGAGATGCCACTGGGAGCATGAATGACACCATCATTTCTGGGATAAACTGCAATGGTTCAGCAGCCTGTGGGCTGGGCTACGACTTCTCAAGATGCCGACGTGAGCCATGTCAGTATGGGCTGATGAACAATTTCCAGGTTTGAACTGCAAAATAATAATAATAACAATGTTTATTGCTGTTGTTTTCATTTTTAGAACATCATCTATAGTAAGACTTCTGAATCTGCAACTGAGTGATTGTTGATTGATTTGAATCAGTAAGGAATAATCCATGTGGTACAAAAAGGAATCCTCCTGCCATTGTGTGGTAGCAAATCCTGTGGTTACATTTACTACAGTAGGGAGACAATAGGTGCTGTGAGAATTGTGTCTCCAGGAGAGATCGCCACCTAGTACTATGTGTCTTCCAATCAATTATACATGATTTCATGGTGGAAGGGAGAGGTCGTTAGCACTGGGAATGCATGTCATGCTTGGACTTCAGCTTAGGAAAAGCCTCTGAGGTGGCCCTGGAGTGTCTGGGAGACGAGGCCAAGAAAGAAATTGCGATTGGCAGAGGAGGGAGGTAAATGAGGGGGTAGGAACAAGGGAAGTTGGGAAAACTGTAGGACTTGAAACATATTAATTTGTTTGCATGATTGGTGAGCAGAGGGAGAAGTAAATTTGTCGTGAAGGCTTCATTCATCTATTTTAACAAGCAACAAAAAGAAATTAACTCAACTGAAGTTATTATTCCAAAATATGACTTAAATTGATAGAATCTCATCATGTCTGGGATAAAAAATTATGTTTAATGAGTAGACAAAAAGCAAAGGTTTGAAAAGCCTCTGTGCGCAAGAAGAAGAAAAGCTAATGCCTTTTCAAAGACTGGTAAACAGCTGAGGCCCTCCTCAAACCTCATTAGAATATCACTTTCTGCTGGATAGAATTTCCCATCATCAAAGAACCATATGACCACAAAGAACAGAGGGGGAAATGTTGTCAAAATCTTTGAAACCGTTTTCTTTTTTATTCTTTCCAGTATCTTCTAGGTGTATTGTGGTGAGAATTTATTATTTTATAAATTTTAAAAAGGCCATTTCCATTTTGATAAAGTAAATATTAAGAACTTGAGAATGAAGCAGGTGGTAAAAAATCTGGTTAGAAGCAATTACCTTATAAAAGAGATTACAAATCACAGAAAGTGGAAAGAGAATCATTGCATAAAAATTTGGCTATTTAAAAAAAAAATTTTTTTTTTTTTTTACTGTCTTTTGGATGAGTCTCCTTACTTGAGCCTTTCTTTTCAAGGTCATGAGCATGGTGTCAGGGTTTGGCCCCCTCATCACTGCTGGGATCTTTTCTGCAACACTCTCCTCCGCACTGGCCTCCCTCGTCAGCGCACCCAAAGTGTTCCAGGTAATACAGGCACAAGAGCTGTTTCCACTGAATGTGGATCAAGCTGAAATATTCATTCTCACTGGCAATCATTTTCCATCATTTTCTGAAACAGTTAATGTTTGCATCTGGCTCAAGTGCTATGTCTGCCACATAGTCAAGATCGATTCAAATAATATAAAGAATGATAAACTGCAGTGTTAACTTGTGCCTCATATTGTGTATCGCTTAATCTCTCCCCAAATCTTCTTGTTTGAATCACCTAGGGAAAAGGACCGTGCATAGATATAAATGACAAATTTCTCCTCTTCTTTTCCATTAGGCTCTGTGCAAGGACAATATCTACAAAGCTCTGCAGTTCTTTGCAAAGGGATATGGGAAAAACAATGAACCCCTGAGAGGATATCTTCTCACTTTTGTTATAGCCATGGCGTTTATTCTCATTGGTTTGTACTTTTCTTGTTTCTACTGAAAGCCAAAGAATTCTTCTGATTACTCATAGGGTTTCCTTTTAGTTTGAGAAATTACCCATTTTATGTTTAAGATCCCTTTTGGGAATACTGGAGTCTGTCTAATAGGAAATGAGAAATCCTTGTGTGTAGAGGACCCCTGAGGAACTTAAGGTAAACTTTGGACTTGAATCCATTCTTTGAATCTGAGTGTTGGAAACTCATCCAACCTAATGCAACAGAATCCTTTCTCCACCCTGCCTAATGCTATCTGATTCCAGAGTCTTTCCCAGCTGCCATATCTACTGGCCTGACAGCTAGGAGAATTGAATTGTCTGTGTTAATGTTTCTCAAAATGTGGTCCATTAGCCATCTATATCAGAATCATGTGGGGTATTTGTGAAAGTGCAGATTTTTCAGGCCAAACTCCAGACTTACTGAGTCAGAATCTTCTGAGGATACAGAATTTGCATTTTACAAGTTACTCAAGAGATTCATAGACCACTAGGATTTGAGAACCACTTTCCTAGACCATAATCTCGGCTTCCTCTCCACAAGCAATATAGAAACTTCTTCATAATCTTGGAGGCACACATTCACCAGCTTCAGCTCACACAACCCTCACTCCTCCTGAGGACCCACTGCTGCTGGCAAATATATCAGAGGAAAAGACACAAGAGGCAAAGGATGGGAACTGGGCCCGGGCGGGCAGAGCCTTACCCAAGACTGTGGTGCCAATGATGGCTCCTTGTCATTACATATTAAACTCAGGAAGTGACTGCAATTCGCAAATCCTTGTAAGATATCTGTAAGATTGAAGAGGGGAATACATAACTCTCTACATTTATTAGATTTATTAAAAATTAAATAAAGAGCGATTACATATAGAGATGTTTCAGTTATATCATTTAGCTTTTAACATCTCAAATTATTGCCCTACACTGCATTTAAGTAATCAAGCAGCCAAAGTTTAAGTTTTTTTGTATAAATTAATCTCCTTTAAAAGCCACTCTTTCAGAACAATGTGGATTAGCTCCACGCTCAAGCTTTATGGCAGCTGTTTTTGCCTGCTTCCTTCTTGATATCCATGTTCTAGAATCATACACGACTGCCACCTGCATTTCCATTGTTGAAGCTGATAGATGTCTGACCTTCAGATGAGGGAGGATGTCTCTATATTTTTTCTTATATCACACAGTATACAGTCCAGCTGGGATTAAACATACTGGTTATCTAGTCACTGAGGTAAACATGCTTCTGGTAAGTCTTGAGAGATAGAACTCTCTAGAGATGTGGAATAAATGACTAACAAGTGTCCTGAAAGTCAGAGAGAGCGTATTGGATACGGGTAGAGAGATTTCCAGTTGCGAGTTTCTGGGACACTGGTATTTAACCAATCTGTCACCCTGCACAGCCTTTTGATTGTATACATAGCAGGCAAAGAACATAGGATTGGGTGTATCCAGAACAGGGGAGTTTACCATATGCCCCGTCCCCCAAACCTCTACCCACTCTCACTTAAGTTTTTGTAGGTAGGGATCTTGATTGTCTATTTTCTGATTGGTAAGTTTTCTTGCCTGTTAGTTTATGGAAACCCTAGCTAAGAGTATATCTATAGCATCAAAGAAAAATCACCAACTTCTTGAGCTTTGACAGATGCTAGCTATGTTTTCAATTTCCGAATAAAGTCAAGCTTCCAGGCTCTAACAGCTGCTCAGCCCCTGGTCTCATCACTCATACGTACGTGTTCAACTCTGCTTTTTTTTCAGCGGAACTGAACACTATCGCGCCAATCATCTCCAACTTTTTCCTGGCCTCATACGCGCTTATTAATTTCTCCTGCTTCCATGCCTCTTATGCCAAATCTCCAGGTATGTTGACTTTTCAAAACAAAAATAAGCCTAAGCAAACAGTTAGTTTGTCTCAACAAAGTGTAACAGGTCAGTGAAAAGTGTTCAGTCTGTGTTTATAGGTTTCCTTATGTCCTAGTAGGCAACATAATCCACTTTATGTTGGTGAGTTGGGGGGACGACTTCTGAAATAGAAAAAGAATCATTTGAGCAATGGCCTTTTTGACCAACCGTAAAGTCAATTTTCTCCTGTGGCAATAAATTATTCATTGCAAGAGAAACCACATTTATTTCAGCAGTAGAAAAACACCACTATTTATTTCCAGGGTGCAAGTGACCACAGAAGTGGAATTAATGTATATATTTGAAGCTTCCTCACTATCAATTTGTTTCCTGCCCATGGTGCAGAAGAGGAGGATGAGTAGTTCCCATAATTACCTGCTGAGCGCAGACTCACGTTGTTCCCGCCATGCTGATGCCAGTGGCACCAGGACACACCCCGGGCTATGGTTTAAAGTCGTTCAAAATTTCACACCAAAATTTCACACTTCCCTTATCTAGCCAGCCCTTATCTCTTCTTAGCGTCCATGGGCCGATGCAGTTTCCTCTGCCTTCCCCCCAGATTACAGACTTGTTATTATCAACCTTCAGAAGGTTCTTCACCATGAGAAATTTTATCAGGGATAATTGCCACTCTTTTAGGACCTGCCAAGATCTCAAGACTCCTTTGGAAAACCTGCTGCCAATAAGACAAAATGCAGATGGGAGGGGAAGATAACAGAGGACTTTTTGTTTCTGTTTTGCAGTGTTTTTTTAAACACGTAGAAATGTGTGACTCCATGCCATGTTATGGCCATTTTTGATATACAAGGTGAAGTAATAGAGGCAGGCAGAGGAAAGAGTGAAAAGGAGAAAGGGAAAAAGGGAAAAAGAAAAAGACAGAGGAAAAATGGAAAAGCTTATAGTGGAAGACACATGGACACCCTAACCCAGAAAATGTCTCTCTCTCTCTCTCTCTCTCTCTCTCTCTCTCTCTCTCTCTCTCTCTCTCTTACACACATACATACAGATAGACAGAGACAGAGACAGACAGAGACAGAGACAGAGAGAGAGGAAGCCAAAGAAAAATAAGGGTATTTCCAGTGATGTTCTTGAAGTGCTATTTCCACCTTGTGGTCATTTAGGAAATTGCTCCTGAAGACTTTCAAAGTCCTGTTGTGCTTTGTCAACTCCAAAATTAAAACGTACTTTACTCATAGACCAAATGTGTCCTCCAAATCAGAGCTTCCCCATCCTGACCATTCTGTCTCCCAGCTTGACATATTAATGCATGACATATTAATGCACTGGGCTTAAGAAGCCATTGCTAGAAGAATTTTCCCCTCTTTCCCCATAGATTGTTATTTCTGAGAAGGCAAGCACTATCCTCTTAGGGTAATGGAAGAGTTCCCCAGAGGTCAAGCAGATTGACTCTTGTTGACTGCTCTGCCTTCTCCATGGGAGCAAAAGGCTCATTGTCTTAAACTTCTCTTTCTTGGAACACCAAGAAGTTTCTCCCCCACACCTGGTAGACCCCACTCTTTTTATCCCTTTTACCTCCTTTCAACTCCCGATGGCATAAATATTAGATGCTTAAAGTTTGATAGTTTGGGAAGACAATCCGTGGCATGCAGGAAGTATGGAGGGGGCTGGAGTGGCACATTTTCCAGATACTTAACATTTTCTAAATTTTGCAGCATCGTA
>NW_007735257.1:1725-3595 GCF_000696425.1 Galeopterus variegatus | reverse complement strand
CCAAGGGTTGAGATCCCCTTACCGGTCATCTTTTTTAAAAAAAAATAAAAATAAAAATAAAAAAACTGACCTAAAAGTTCTGATTCTTTATACAAGGAAAAGAGAGGTACCTACATTCTTACAATATGCGGTGATATGATATTAGTAGTATGGAGTTTTTCTTCTGTATATATTTTTTTCAGGATGGAGACCTGCATATGGAGTTTACAACATGTGGGTATCTCTTTTTGGAGCTATTTTGTGCTGTGCAGTCATGTTTGTCATCAACTGGTGGGCCGCTGTCATCACCTATGTCATTGAGTTCTTCCTCTATATCTATGTGACTTATAAGAAGCCAGGTAAGATAAGAAGGACTGTATAAAATGACGTTTCCAAATCTCTCTCTATCCATTCAATAAACATCTATTGAGCAGCTTCTATGCACTTGGGTAAGTTGTATATTAACATTATGTAATGTAGTAACAACAATAGTTAATCTTGTTGAGCCCCTATTATATGGCCTGCACTCACTTAATCCTCACAATACTGCTATACATTTGGTATTTCTAGTCCCATTTTACAGATGAAGAAACTGGGGTTCAAAGAGTTGGCCATTTGTCCAAGTAACAATCAGGATATGATTGAGCTAATAATTTAACCAGAGTGGGTATGATATCAAACCCTATGATCTTTCCGTTATATCACCTCTGCTTCTAATGACCTGATAAAAGAGATACAGTCATGTGTTGCTTAATGATGGGAATATGTTCAGAGAAATGTGTCGTCAGGTGATTTCGTCTTTGTGCAAACATCATAGTGAACTTACAGAAACCTAGAAGGCATAGCTATGCACCTACAGCTCCATTATAATCTTATGGGACCACCTTAGTATGTGAAGTCCATCAATGACCAAAGTGTCCATGATGGGGCGTGTGACTGTGTAGTCCCTCTCATCAAGGAGTTCTCAGACTCACACTTAAGCTATTAATTATCATACAGTATAGTAAGTACTGGGAGAGTAATATGAACAAACTGCTGAGAAAATAGAAGGAACTGATTAACTTTGATTAGAGTTGTCAGATAAAACTTTCTTTCCTGGTTCATAGCTTATGTTCCCAGGGTCAAGCACTCAATAGACATTTAAGAAATATTTGTTGAATGAACAAATAATCTAGGTTTAAAAGGAACAAGTGACTAGGGGTGGGTTAATCAGACAGTCAGGGAACGGTATTCTAGGCAGAAGGAAAGCATGAGTGAAGTTAAGGACAGCACGAGTGCATGGCCTGTCTGGGGAGCTTCCAGGCCTTCAGCACACGTGAAGCTCTAGCGTGCAAAGGGAAGGGGCACAGGTGAGCCTGGAAGTGTAGGTTGGGGCCAGATAAATAAGAAACTTAAATGTCATGCTAAAGCATCTGGACCTTGTGTGGAACAAGAAGATGCTATATGTTATTCGACCAGAGAAACATAATTGGATCTGAACTTCAGATGTTAACTCAGAGCCAGTGAGCAGGGTGGATTGGAATTTGGAAAGGAAAGAAACCCCAGAGCCACCCTTACACTCGCCTTAGCCTTTCTCTGCCACTAAGGCAGACAGAGTAATAACTACATTAGAGGTGTTTGTTTTTCTTTATTGCTTTGTATATTTTTAATATCAGGTATAATTTACAGATGGCAAAATTCACCCCTCTTAGATATGCAGTCTGTAAGTTTTGACAAACTAATACAGTCTTTTAACCACCACAGTCAAAATACAGGAGGACATTTCCATCATCCCCAAAAGTTCCCTTATGCCACTATGTAGTCAATATCTTCCCCCCGACTTAGTCCCTAGCAACCACTTTTCTGATTTCTGACCCTATAACTTTGCCTTTTCCAGACCATCATATAAATA
>NW_007735257.1:356-841 GCF_000696425.1 Galeopterus variegatus | reverse complement strand
TTTTATTGTTGAGTAGTATTCTATTGAACACATTACAAATTTTTAAAAAATCTATTCACCACTTAATGAACATCTGGGCTATTTCCAGTTTAGGGTGATTCTATATAAAGCTGCTATAAACATTCATACACAAGACTTTATATGGAAGTGTGTTTGCATTTCTCTCAGGTAAATATCTAGGAGTGGGACTTCCGATTATATACTAAGAGTACATATAACTTTATAAGAAACCATCAAACTGTTTTTCATAGTAGCAGTATCATTTTCCCTTCCTACCAGCAATGAATGAGTGTACTAGTTGTTCCATGTCATTGTCAGCATGTAGTATTGCTGGTTGATTCTTTTAAAGTCATTCTAGAGTGCACTCCTGGGGTCCTAGACAAGGAGCCGAGGGCCATAGCCCCCTCCACCTGGAAGCAAGCAAGAGAGCATGCCAAAAACACCACTTCCATGCAGGTGGCCCACCACAGTCACTGCCACAGCCA
>NW_007735257.1:0-294 GCF_000696425.1 Galeopterus variegatus | reverse complement strand
CCACAGTAACAGAAGAAGCAACTGCTCTTCCAGATGACCAGGCATCAATGTAGAGATACTAGAAATAAGAAAACCCAAGGAGATATGACACCACCAAAAGAATACAGTAATTCTCAAATACCAGACTCTACAGAACAGGAAACCCATGAAATGACTGAAAGGGAATTCCAAGCAACAATCTTACAGAAACTCACTGAGATACAAGAAGACTCAGTTAGACAACATAACGAAATGAGAAAAAAAAAATCCAGGATATGAAGGATGAAATTTACAAAGAGATTAATAGCTTTAAAA
>NW_007735256.1:78089-80615 GCF_000696425.1 Galeopterus variegatus | reverse complement strand
AAATCTTCACAGAAGCTGATGTCCATATTTGATCCCAACAGGTCTTAGGATTTACCAAGGAGAAAGAGTGGAAGGGCATCTGCGGCAGAGGGAATGGCATGGGAGAAGAGGCTGGAGCCCAGAAAGACAGGTGGGGGAGGGGAGAAAGGAGTCTGGAGGTGGGGAGACAGGAAGAGCAATGGGCACCCCCTGAGGAGTTTACAGCAGGAGAGAAAAGAGGTCCGATTCCAGTTTAGCATAAATCCTGCTGGTTGTAGTGATGGCCAGTATCAGAAGCAGGGAGACCAGCTAAGGGGCTCCTTTGGTCCCTTCATAAACGTCTGTGGCACCCCCACCAGGTGCCAGGCCCTGCGCTGTTGCAGGGGTCCAGGTGAGGGGCAGAAGTGGCCTGGACTGTGCTGATGGGGGCCGGGATGGATAGAAGAGGCAGAGGTTTTTGAGAGGGACGTTCACTGTGTTTAACACATCCTGGCAATTCACAAACCGGCTTCCGGTTCCCGGACCAGTTGTGTACGAATGTGGAAACTGGGAACCTGTTATTTCAAGAATGGAGAGTTGACTGGCAGAGCTGAGACCAAACCTCAGGCCCCACTGAGCAGAGCACCCCACCCAGAGCAGTGCAGCCCAGCCTGCCCGCTCCTTCCCATCTCTCTGCCCCAGGCTCAGGAAAGCTTCAGATGCAATCGCTGCTGATGATAATCTTGACTGGCCCTTTCCAGTAAGGGGTGAAACCCAAACATCCTGGTTTCTCTTCATCAGCCCTTGCGTGGAGCTCAGTGACTCCTCCAGGATCACATAGGAAGCCAGAGGCCCAGCTGGGACACTGCGAGTTTGGGCTTCTCTATTTCTGTGTCCTCTCCCCTCAGACTGCAGACTCCTTGAGAGTAGGCGCTGTCTCCTACCTCCATCAGACCTTGGGTTCTCCGAGGGTGTCTCGCCATCAGATTAGGAACTCCCAAAGGGTAGAATGAGGACTGGGAATGAGAGTTAGGGAAGCTGTTTTGCTGCCACTTAACAGATGTTGAAGTTGGGAAAAATCCTATATTTCCCTCAATTTCCTCATTTGTAAAAGCCACAGGCTATCTTTTACATTGCATCATGGTGGCTGAGGGAACAGCCCCAGGAGCTGGCTGCCTGGGTTTAAATCCAGGCTCACCATTTTTACTGAGACGTTGCACAAGACAACGTCTCTGTGCCTCAGTTTCCTTGTCTATAAAATGGAGATGTAATACCCACATCATGGGGCTATTGCAAGGTCAAATGATTCATTCGTGTATTACTGAGTGTAAGGCATTTAAAAGAGTGCCCAGAAAGCTGGCATGTGACATGGTTTGCCATTGTCACCCCTCAACTTCTTTCCCCTTGCTCCTTTGACCCCTTCCTGATTCTTGGACCTCTGCTGCAATGTCCCTCCATCTTCACCTCCCCCAAGAGGCCTGCCTCTCTTCACCTCTCTTCATTCTTTTCTCCCTTCCAGAACACCCCAATCCTCTTGATCTCGGTCAGTCCTGAGCCCTCCCTGCCCTCTGTGGACCCTCTCAGGGTGCCCCCCAACACTCAAAGGCCACAACCAACCCCCTTCCCCCTGCCCCCCCCCACACACCGCACACACCAAGCTGGCCTGTTGACCTCATGTTTTATTGTAAAAATGTTAAAATAAATTACATTTGACATCATTGCAGTATGTACATACAGTGTGTACAATTCCAGGACAGCCAGCAACAAGACGAGCTCATAAACACATTTCACAGAAAAATACAAGGCTGCACCTTCCCATCCCCAGGCAGGCCAACAGCCTCTGCCATCGGTTGGAGGATGGGTGGGCATGGACCATGCCTATCACAGTCTTCACGTGTGGGGTGGGCTCTGGCCCCACTTGCCCCCACAGCAGAGGGTGCAGAGTGAGGGAGAGGCTGGGAGGCAGAGGGTGTGATCACTTGCCCCCTACCCAGCATCCCACCTGCAGTGGGTGCCCCTTCCCACCTTTGCTCTGCTGCTCATCAGTGTCCCCTCCCCAACTCTGCATGAGGACATCATGACATTGGCTGAGTTGAGTTGGGGCTTCAGTTGAGTTGGGGACGGGATGGTGGACACTACACATCCTGATTCTTGGGACCCTGCTCTTTAACCACTGGCTCTGAAGCCAACAACAGATTCCAGGTATTAAACAACAACGGTTGATTCAAAACATAGCAAGAACATTCAGGCAGAGCGAGCTGGCCCTGGGGTGAGCTCGTGGAGAACCTAAAAACCAGCAGCGAGTCCTGCCCACACCTCACCAGAGTCTGTGCACTTCCACATTGTCTTTTGCTCCCCAACCCACATCCTTCCCTTTCTTACACATGCACACACACACACATACATGCGCACATGCGCGCACACACAACAACCAGGAGCTGGAGAGAGGAGCTTGGTTCACACACTTGGCCATGCTCCATTTCTCAGCCAAGAGCAGTCTGGCCTCCCCCTGCCCGGCCAAGAGGGCTGGTGGGAGGGCAGGTGGCAGTGAGGTCCTCGTTCTGGACA
>NW_007735256.1:76761-77683 GCF_000696425.1 Galeopterus variegatus | reverse complement strand
TGGTGAACTCAAGTAGCCGAGGCCCCTGGCCTCAGAGAACCGTGTGACATTCGACCAAAAGTTGGGCGAAGACCCGCACAGCTGCAGGCCTCCTCAGCGTCAGTCCTGCCCACCTGTCCTGCCAGCCCACGTGTCCGAATCATCAAATGCACCAGCCAGGCTCAGGACAGACGCCCCCACTGCCCAGTACCGTTCAGCTGGAAAACAGAGGCCCTGTCCTGGGCGTGTGCCATGTTTGCTCAGAAGCGTTTAGCCGGAGGGGATGGAAGGTAAGGCAGGCCCCTGGCCCCCCACTCCCAGTTCCAGGGCTGCCCCCGCCAGGGGCCAGAACAGCCCAGGGCAAGGGGAAAGCAGCCATCTGAGGTGGGGTGGGGAGCCGCCGGCCTCACGTGCCTTTGGGGCCGTTGGCCTTACTGTACTCGTTCATCAGCTGCTCGTAAGGCACGGAGAGCTCAGACTCGGTGCTGGTGAAGGTGGACTCGTCCGAGGAGGGGAACTCACCCATGCTCAGGGGTGCCTCGGCGTCGGCCCCCTCCTGGGGCCTCTCCTCCCCCACCAGGTTGTCCTCCAGCGAGGACTTGGAGGTCTCCTCGTCCGAGAAGCCAGCCTCCTTGTTCACAAAGGCGACGCTGGCGTTCTGGGAGATGAGCGGGTGGTAGTCCTGGGCGTCCCACGGCTCCCCTTCCTCACTGATGCGGTCTAGCTGGTTCACGAGCACCTCGGAGCTGGGGGAGTCGGCCTCAGGGGGCCCCACCCTGGCCTCCTCGCCAGGGGGCCTCGACACATGGCCTTTGCTCCTTAGTGTCTGTGACACCCCCTCCAAGCTGGGCACCCAGTTCTTGGAGTAGACCCCTAAGGGCGCCAGGGCAGTGGGCAGGGCTGGCAGCCCATTCCCTTGAGGACTCAGCCCTGGTCCTGGGAC
>NW_007735256.1:74432-75283 GCF_000696425.1 Galeopterus variegatus | reverse complement strand
AAAGGGGGCCTGTTCTGCACCCTGGACTACCCCATCTTCCCGAGGAACCTTGGCCCTGCCACTCATGTCCGCGTCCCAGTCCCCTGCGTGTCTCTGAGCCTCAGTTTCCCCAATTGCAAAATGTCAGGACAGTGGTCACCTCAGGGGTGAGGAAGTGAGAGGGGCTTTTGGGGCCTGGTAATGTAACCAGCACACGGGTGGAGAGCAGTCCAAGAGTATGTGCCTTTCGCTCAGTTCCTCTGCTGCACCCTGCCGCTGTGTGCACGTTACTGCTCAGGTAACAACAGGATGGGAATTACGTGAGGGGCACTGGCATCCTCAGTGCTGGGATGGACTCACTAGTTCAGTGTGAAGGAGGCTGGCAGTTGGGTGGAGATGACCCGGGAAGAGCTGAACCGTGAAGGAAACACTGAACCATCTCTATTCTCCTGGAAGGTCCGTCCTCCTCAGGTTGGCTCCTCCCTTGGTCAGGAGGGCTCTGCCCACTCTACGCCCCCTCCTGCTCGAGAGAGCCCACCCGGTTACCCCCACAGCCCTGATGGCTCTCCTATGCTCCGGGATTATTTGAGATTTCTTTGTGACTTTACACTTACAGGCATGCTGACCTGTCCCATCTCCCCCCTCAGACTGGGAGCAACTTAGAGATGAGGGAGACTGGAGGGAAGGGTCTACCTCCCTCATCAGACTAGAGGTTCCCCCAGGGCAGAGGCTGCATCTCCCCCGTAGGTGGTGCTCTGAGGGGTGCTGTCAGCCCTGCGCAAGGCTCTTGATCATAAGCAGAGCCTGACGGTGACAAGGACAATGACGAGAGCTCACACACTTGCAGCTGGGCCCTACCCTCAGCAATCACC
>NW_007735256.1:60737-73690 GCF_000696425.1 Galeopterus variegatus | reverse complement strand
TGACAAGGACAATGACGAGAGCTCACACACTTGCAGCTGGGCCCTACCCTCAGCAATCACCAGTATTGACTTATTTAATTTCCCACCATTTGTGCGGTGGACGCTGTTACTTTTACCAATTTTACAGATGGGAAAACTGAGGCAGAGGCTTGGTGTCTTGCTGGAGCTGAGAAAGAATGTTAAATACGGTGCTTCCCAATACAAAAGGCTTCTCCTTGGCCTGCTCTGAGTTCCAAGTGCTAGACAATGGCAGGATTGTGCCTCCGTCTAAATTTATCTCCCAAGACAGCAGGCCCAGATTTGCCAGGCTCAGAGGAGTGTTGGGGCCTCTCTTTCCTGTTCCTCCCGCCCACTCAGCGGCCCCCTCTGGGCATTCCACATGCAGTGGGACCAAGGGTAGTGACCTGCCCTGTCCTCTGGACAAGGGGGAGGGGACAGCCCAGAGGCCCTGAGCAGAGGTTGCGGGCAGGCGGCAGGCGTGGAGGGAACAAGCGCTGGGTCAACAGGGCCAAGCTGCATGTCAGAAAGATTAAGAACCAAGATGCTGTGCTGGCCACAGGCACAAATACATGAATGGCTGTGGCCAGTTGGTCACAGGCCTTCAGACAAAGGGGCCAAAGAATCTTACGCCTCCTGGATTAAGGAGGGAGGAGTAGGAGGGAGTGTCAGGGCTGAGCAGCTTGAGAGAAGGCCTCCCTTGTCTGTAAGTGGCCTATGGCAGGAGCAAAGTTTCGGGCCTCTGAGCCAAGCCTCCAGGCCAGCTCGCTCAGCTCCTGTGCACGATGGAAGGGTGCTCTGTGGTGGGGAAGGGACCCCTGGCTTGGCTCAGGGCTCTCTGGGGACCAGGCACAAACCCTGCAGGCAGCCTTACTCCCAGGCATAAGTGTTGTCTCAGAAGTGAGGAGACAACAGAGGGGGAGGAGATCAGAGACTAAACACATTTCCTAAGAGAGGAAAGGAGGAGGGGAAAAGTCATGCCCAAGAAAGGGAACTGGAGAGAAGCGTCTTCTGCAATTACTTTGTGCCTTAGTTTCCTCCTGCAACTGGCAGGGTAGGGGGAGAACCCACCGGGTGGGCGAAGTGCCCAGAACACCGATCGCCTACCAGGGGCCCCAGCAAAGGTCTGCTGACCTGAAACTGGAGGAAAAGGAGAGGAAGAGAAGTGAGGAGTCAGAGGCAGGGGGAAAGGGGCAGGGACTCACCGGCCACAAAGTCACCAAAGCCGATGGTGGAGATGGTGATGAAGGAGTAGTAGAGGCCCTCGATGTAGTTCCACTCCTCAGTCACCATGAACACGAAGGGTGGGATCACCAGGTGGACCAGGACGCCCCACAGGATGAAGATGGCCGTGCATGTGATCTGTGCCTTCCGCTGATGAGGTGGCAGGAGACCATGTCAGACAATGGTAGACTCAAGAAAGCCAGCAGGGACACCTGAGGGCTTGGGTGGCAGCTAGAGGAAAGGCCACTGGACACCAGGCCTGGGGGGCTAAATGGCCCCAAAAGGGGGAGGGGTGCTCCCAGCTTGACCCAGGAGGGCAGGGAGCTCTGAAGCTGGCCTCTTGCCATCTGTCCTAACACCCCTGTCCAATTCTTGGAGCCTTCCTGTCCTCCCCTCACCTGTCACGGTCCCCCCATCTCTGCCCAGCACCTGAAGCTGGGGACATACCAGGCTCACGCCTCTCTTGGTGAGGAACTGGCCCAGCCTCTTGGCACGTCCCCCGAAGAACTTGCCCAGGGCACTGATCCATGTCAGGCAGAGTGGCACCCCGGAGAGACCATAGAAGACACAGAAGAGGCGACCAGCGGGGGTCTTGGGAGCCACATTGCCATAGCCTGAAGAAAGAGACAGTGAGGTCAAGAACAGAGCCACAGCAGGGCTGAGAGCTGATGGACAGCCTGGGCTCCTGCCTCCTCCCCCACCACACACACACACACACACACACACACACACACACACACACACACACACACACCAGACATACATACAACACACACACACAACAGACACACACACAGCCAGCTCAAGGCCCGTCCTCTAAGATCAATTGATACTGATGTAATACCAATACTTAAATAATGATAATTCCCTTGATCATAGTGTCATCATGATCATTTATAAAGCAATTACCTGATACGGCCTATGTCTCCTCCATCATACTAGGAGCTCCCTGAAGGCAGGGACTAAGCCTCCACCATCTGCAGGGTTTCCACTAGTCCATATGGTACTGCTGTGCCCTGTCTGGGCACACAACCCAGAGGCACTCTGGTAGAAGGTCTCCAAAGATGGCCATTCTCAGTTCCCTCCTTTCTTTCGTGACGGCTCACATCAAGGTGGAGTTTAATTCTCCTCTCTTTGAACCTGGGCTTTAATGACTTGCTTGATCCTAGGCAGTGAAAGTGGTGCTGGACAGGCTGGGTCTAAGAAGCCTACTGCTTCTCCCTTGGATTCCCTTGAAATGCTCACTTTTGGGATTTGCCCTCTTAGATGCTGGCTGCCCTACTGTGCGATGCCCAGGCCACATGTGGAGGCCTTGTGTTTTCATCCAGTCCAGCTGAGCTCTCAGCCAACAGCCAGTATCAACTGTCAAACATGTGGCAGGAAGTCATCGTGGACATCAGGCCAGTTGGGCTTCCCAGTGACTTCAGCCCCAGCCATCGTTTGACTGCCACCTCACTGCACAGTCCAAGCAAGAACTGACCAGCTGAGCCCAGTCAGCCTGCAGAGCGGTGAAAGATAGTAAGCTGTGTTTTAAGCCTCTCTCTTCTGGAGTGGCTGGCTACGCAGCCATCGAGAACGGGAACACACCCAGCTTGGTGAGTAAGCACAATCTGGGTTTGTGCAGTGAGTGGCCTGTTCAGTCTCCTGCATGGCTCTGGCAACCAGGCGGTATCGCTGTTTCTGCTCAAAGAGCCCTGGTCTGCATTCATGAGAGTCTCCCAGGGCCCTGGTCTGCACTTATGAGAGTCTCCCAGACATGGCCAGTCACCAAAGATTTACTAAATCCCCAGGAAAGTGTCAAAAGGAGAGACTGCAACTGGCCTGATTTTACCCCCACACTGCACAAGCCTGAGTAACCAGAGCTGGATTCCTATAAGGTTCTGAGGAGCTGGAGCATAAAAGTGGGTATCCTAAAGGTCCCAGAAGACTTACCAATGGTGGTGATGACTGTGGCTGCAAAAATCATTGCATTGGGCCAGTTCCAGTTGTTGAAGGTCTGGTTCCCTGTGATGGCCACACCCTGTCCTGCAGCATCAGATACTACCTAAAAAGAAAAAGAGAGAGAGACAATGAAGGTCAGAGCTGTGGCCACACAGATGCTGTCTGAGTGACAGTGCTCTATTAAACTCCTTGTAAGCATTTCCAATTAATCATCACAATAACAAGGTGGCAGTTAGTGTCTGCATTTTATAGATAAAATATTTAATATGGATCAGAGAGGTTAAGTGATTTGCCCAAGGTCACACAGCTGGTAAAGATATAAACCCAGGTAACCTGGCTTTAAAGTTCATTCTTTCACTGAGCCAGTGCTTCTCAAACTTACTAGCATACACCAGAACCACCTGCACAGCTTGTTAAACACAGTCCGCTGGGCCCCATCCCCAGAGTTTCTGATTCAGTAGATCTGAGAAGGGGCATTTATAGCAAGATCCCAGGTGATGCTTACACTACTGGCCTAGGGATCACACTTTGAGAACTGCTGCATGAGACTATTGTGCCTCTTAAAGAAGGCAGATGTGATGCAGACACACAGGAGGTCCCCTACACCTTGTCCCATCAATAGAGAGTGCTCTCCTTGCAGAGCACAAGTCCCTATTCAGGGCTGGCCCCCTTCAGCCCACTGTAGGACACCTGCTAAGATTGGCTCAGTGCTCTCTTGATCTGTCCTCTGAAGGAATGCAAATCACCTGGTCCTCCTTTCTTTCCCCCATGCCTAAAGCTCTAATCTACCTTCTCCCCCATAGTCTCCCTTGTCTGGGCAAGGACAGATCAGAAGGTGGTAAGGACATTTCAGGGTGACTCAAAATTGTGCTAGTGCCCCAGGGAGCTTCCAGCAACTATGGACAGCAGGTAAGAGGTCAACTGGGGAAGTGCACTGGGAGGTCTGGGAGAGGTTTTATCTGTTCCAGCAACACTGAGAGTTGTCAACCCATATCCATCTGACTAGACCTTGCCTCTTCCCCATCCTTCAGCTCGGCCCACCACTCACCCCAACCTACCAATGAGGTTCTATTGGCTGGCAGAGCCTAGACCCCAGAAGCCCCATAAAAGGGGCTATAAATACGGAGTTTAACTCCTGTCCCCAAGGAGAGCCCCCAGATGGGACATGCAGACCAGAGACCAGGAACTCAGCCACATTCTCTATAAAAATCAAGCCAAGAACTGAGGGAGAAGAGAGAGAATTGAGGGATAGAAGCAGGCAGGAGCCAGGAAAACCATATTTCTAATCCACCCGAGGCATGACTGAGGTTTGGTGGGAGGAAAGGGAAAGGGTGGGTGTCCTGAAGGAATGTGCAGTTTGCAGGAGCAGCAGCAGGCCCTTGTAAATGGATTTGCACGCTGAAGAATGTTCCATGATGACATGCTTGTCTGACAAATCATCAAACCACACCGCTCACTGCCCTGCCTCCTTATTCCCAGGGCACCTGTGAAGGCCGTGCAGGACCAAAGTGGCAATGGGGACGGTGGCATTCAACCCTGGCACAGGTGGCCCCTGCCCTCAGAGAGCTCTCTGTCTAGCTGGCTTGGCCACTTACACATGAAATAGCCCAAGGATGTTTAGAAATGAACAGGCCCACAGGAGAGCTAAAACATATACCAAGGACCGTCCAATAGGTTTGTGAACAAATTACATCTATGTTTGGAGCAAGAGTATGAGGAAGTACCGGGGCCTGTGGGTTAATGTTAAACTGATGGCAGAGAAAGCAGAGCCACTCGGCTCCCTTTTGGCTTCCACCTTTCTTATCTCAGATGCCCATCTTACACTGGAGAGCCTAAAACATGAGAAGAGCATTCAAGGACACGTTTAAGTGGGAATTCGATCACTGACCACAGATGACACTGTGGCACCACCTCTGGTCACTCCCACAGAATCGTGGGGAAGGGGAACGATGACAGAAGACAAACTGTTCCTATTTTCACAAAAAGGAAAAGGGTGGATTCCAGAAACTGGGAAAGCAAGCCTGCACTCTTGCAAACTTCTTAATGTTTGGGACATTCAGAAGAGGAAGTGCTGAGCACTAGAAGCTAGCACAGATTTACCAAGTCATGCTCAGCTAAGTGCATCTCCTTTTCCAAAGGGGTTGCAAAGCCTTGAAGTTTTGTAGAATGCAGAAAATCCAGATTGCACCAAGGCAGCTAACAGATGGGCTTACAGCTATTCATGTGGACAAGACAGAGAAAATGTGGAGTGGAGTTAGGATTAATTGAGTCCATTCAAAGGCCGACAAACAACCCCAAGAAGTACTGATCATTATCAACCCAGACTGAGGTCTCCATTGTCAGGCCTAAGACCTGGCCTCTTCAGTACTATAATCCACAGCACAGTGAGGACATAGATAGCTTACCAATCTTTGTGCAGAGGATGCAAAATTGGGGGTAAGGACTGAATGGGAAGATAGCTAACACACTGCAATGGCACTATCGAGTCTCAACATCATCTGGACTGGAAATATGCGTGAAAATTAAATAGATATGAAAGTCTTTTTAAATTTTCAAGTCTTACTCTTTGAATTGGAAAAGATTAGTACAGGATCAAAGGGGAAAGTCCTTGGGTTTCAGCTGACCACAAACCAACAAATACCACGGTGGCTGTGAAAAGAAAAGTAAATGCGATCTCAGGCAGCATCAGCACACCTCTTTCCAGGGCTCGGAGCTAACGAGCCATCCTTCTCTGCAGGGTCAGCCACACATGGGCACCCTATCCATTCTGGGTGTCAAAGTTCACATGATATGTTAGCCAACAGGCCAAGGTCCAAGAGGGGACAGAAGTGGCTTTTTTGGATAACGAGCTACCTCATAATGGGCTGCTTTTTGCAATAATCAATCTCTAATAATGAAAAATCTTTAGACAAGGGGTGACCACCATGTATCAGCCTTGCTGTTGAAGGTATGACTGTAATAGAGGCTCTCGACTGGGGGTGGTAGCACCTTCTAGAGTGTTTGGAAATGATATCTGATGGGGAGTGTTGTATGTACCAGGACCTGTTCTAGGCACAGGGGATACTGCAGTGAACAGACAGAATCTCTGCCCTTCCCCCACAGTTTGTTCTAGTGAATGATGGGGGATTCTTCTGGCATTAAGTGGGCAGGAGCCAGGGATGCTAAATTCCTTGCAATTCACAGGACAATGCCACCCACAATGAGAACACTGCTCCCCCTGCGAAACACCAACTTGCCAAAGGTAACCCGTGATTTGGGAATCATTTAGTAAGTGCTAAGGAGACATCAAACATAAGAGTTGGCAAAACACGGTAACTGAAGGGGGCATTAAGGTTGGGAGCATTGAGAGGTGGAAAAGCTGAGCCTCCTGCCCTGCACCCACTGATGGTGTGCCCTTTGGATAACAGCTCACAACTTCAGCCTCTGGCCCATGCTTTCCCCAGGACTTCCATTATCTCTCCATGGTCACCCAGCAAGGGGTATGCAAAGGAAGCATTCTGAAGGGCCCCTAGCTGCCCAGGGCTAGAAGCATGCGGCTAGAAGCACGGGGCTAGACGCACTGCTGATCCTTGCAAAGATCCGGTGGCAGCAGTCACGCCCTCTGGGGAGACAGACGTTATGTGGCAGAACTGGGCTAGGTTGTGGACCTGTTGGTTTCAAGCCTTCACAAGTCCCTGCCTCCCTCCCTTTATTGCTCTGCCTGGCCCTGGGCCCCCCAGTGCCCTTGCTGTTGCCTCCTCAGCCACGGTTCCCAAACAGCTGGCCTGGGAATCAGCTTGTCTCCACCGCACTGCAGGGGGTGAGGAGTAGCACTAGCGCTGCTGTGCATGAGACACCACTCGCATGGGCCCGTACACACACTCCCTAACTGGCTTCCCTGCGGTTCTGCCAGGCATCACTTGACAGGGGGCTCAGAGAGCTGAGGCTCAGGGAGCTGAGGTCCGTGTGTGAACTTGGGGGGCCAGCTCCCTGTTCCCACCAGTGTAGCTGTGGCTCTGGTCAGGACATCTCGCTGATTTTGATTAGGATTATACAGGATGAGGGAGAGGCCTTAACTGATCTCCTAGAACAGAAGAGCTGACCAGGACTGAGACTATCCCTGGGTTAGAGGGAAGGGCATGGGGGAGCTAGGCAAACACCCTGTTAGACAGGGTTAGGGAAACAGCTTTCGCAGAAGGAGGCTGCCCCTATTCACTTGCAGGTTCTTTAACTTGGCTCCAAATTCACAGTGTTTTCATTTTCCATATAAGCCTAGTGAGTGATGAGAGAAGGGAAGCCTGCACACAGCCCAGGCTCAGCTCTTGTCTGGGGACAGAATAGAGCTCCCTACCTCTGTCACCCTCATCATAAAGCAGCTGTGATTTACTGAGGGCTTACAATGTGCCAAGTGTTGTGCTAAGCATTTTATGTGCCTTTAGCTCATTTAATGAGGACAGAATCCTGCGGGGAAGATATTATAATTTTTTCCATCTTGCAAATGAGGATTTGAGGCTTCAAGAGGTTAAAGAAGTACCTGAGGTCACGGAGCTAAAAGCAATGAAGCCAGGACTAGAACTCAGGCCCATCTGGGTCCTAACTGCGGTTATCCTATCCCCTTTCCCCATAAAAGCCACAGGAAGGAGGCCTGTAAATACTTCTACTCCTTCCCACCAGCTGAAAATACAGTGTCCTAAACTCAGCCCAGCCGCCGCTCTGCTCCAGCTTTCCAGTGAGGCACGTCCATGCCCCTCTCCAGAGCTTCAGACAACAGCTGCCCGACCCCATCTTCCCAGGCTCGCACTGTCCACACAACTTGGGTTTCCACCTGGCGGCAGCTGCCAGGCATCTCCTTCCTAGAGAGACTCATCCTGACATGTGGGCACATCCAGGGCTTTGGGACATGCTGCCCACCTTCAGACATGAGCAAGATAGGGCTGCCGTGGGGCTCTTCCCTTTATGGGTCAGGCTGGGGGAAACTAAGGTCAGGATGGCAGCCTGTCCAAGGATGGTGGCAGCTCACTGGCACCCACAGAGCTATTTCCAGCCCTGCCTCCAGCTCCCGCAGCCACCATCACTTTCAGATCACAGGACTAACTATTTCCTGCTCTGCAGGATGCAGCCTCAACAGGCCTCCACTGGACCCACAGACTGTTGGGGGTTCAGGAGCTGAACCTCCTTTCCCATCCCTAGCTGCACTGATCCTTAATTCATACCATCAAAACCCACTTGGTTCCTCTGACCTGGAAGGTGAAATAGGACGAATCCTTATTCATATATGGTGCCTGGCAGGAAAGAAACATCCTTTATCATTCCTCTCACCCAGCCCTTCCAGCCACCGTGTGAGGCAGGTGGGAGTGGATTATTCTTCACTTCATGGTTGATATCTAACTAAGAGTTGGTATTTGAGCACTTACTAGGATGGGCACTGATTGAAGTAATTTAAATCACTTAGCTCACTAAATCTTTACACCTATAAAGTAGATTCAATCACCCCATTTTACAGATGAGGG
Source organism: Galeopterus variegatus (assembly GCF_000696425.1). NCBI lineage: Eukaryota > Metazoa > Chordata > Mammalia > Dermoptera > Cynocephalidae > Galeopterus > Galeopterus variegatus. The sequence goes on along the minus strand of NW_007735256.1, from coordinate 65,039 downwards.
AACAGAAGCACTTGCCCAAGGTCTCACAGCTAGTCAGTGGTGGAGCTGGGACATGAACCCAGGCAGTGTGGCTCTTGACCATGGCACCGTCTACGGATGGGGTGGGGGAACGTAGGGTGGGCTTCTAGCTACAAGGAAAGTCAGGCCTAGGAAGTATCTGTAGGAATGCAGAGGCTCCTTAGAATGTAAGCCCCATGAGGGCAGGGACTTTCACGTGTTTTATTTTCAATTGCTGTATTCCCCGAACCTAGACAATGCCTGGCACATAATACCTGCTTAACAAATATTTGTTAAATGAGTGAATAAATGAATCTGAATGAATGAGGATATATTCTCAGGCCTCAACTAACTTATCCTCTAGTGCCCCTCAATCTCCAACACCTGCCAGCATCACTCTGCAGTTGGGTTTAACTAAATCCACCAGCAACAAAGTGGAAGCCTTTATCCAGCAAGAGGGTAGGAAGGACTGGCCCAGACCCAGGCAAGGGCAAGACTTGCAGGGGCTGCTGAAGCCATCGGACTCCAACTGGCCTCCAGGGCTGAGAGAAGAGAGGGCAGGGGGCCAGGAATTAGGCCAGGGCGAGGTGAGGGAGACAGAAGAGCCCAAAAGAAGGTGTTCAAGATGGCAGAGCGAGCAGCAGTGGGGCCCGGAGAGGTCCTGGAGTGGCTGGGGTTGTCCTTCCTGCAGGAAGGGAGGCCTGTCACCTCTGGAAACTCTCCATGAGGGCTGGATGTGCTGGGGTGGGAAAAGGAATATACTAGTCAGCATGGACTGAAACCCTTGCTACCAGCTGAATCCCTACAAGGCCCTCTTCTCTGGGGACGCTCTGTCAGTCCCATTTACAGCAAGGCCACTGCAGCTCAGCTCTAGGAAGAGACAGACAGGGCCATCTCTCAAACGCAGACCCGAGCTCATAGAAACGGTGGGACACACCTAGGTTTGAGTCAGAGCAGTCTCTGCATTGCTAGCAGCAAGTCTCTGCATAAATAATTTGGCCTTTAAGCCTCAGTTTCCCAATCTGCCAAAAATAACACCTACTGAGAACATATGAAAAGCACCTAGGACATAGTAAGCACTGGATAAATGTATCTCCAGTCAGTATTATGATTTGTACATGTGTCAGTCAGGAAACCAGATCCTGTGGTGATCTGAGATCCAGGAGCAAAGATCACCCGCTCCCAAGGCTAAACCAAAGAGACTGAGATGCCCTGGACAAGGGGTAGAGAAGGGCTAGGGGGTTACAGCACTGCGTGAGAACAGGAGACACTGTCCCCAACCTTCCTCATACCTGCCACCTCTTACCATCTCTCCCTGTTTTATTTAATAGAGAAAACTATCGATTCTCACTCAGTCTGATCAACTGGCTTCCTCAGGCCACACGGGGGAAGGGACGGGGCTCTGTGGCTCCACAGGTGTCCCCTGGCTGTCTGACAGTTGGGAGTCAGGGGCAGGGGGAAACAGAGGCACACCCATGATATCCCACCCCATCCCTCAGAAGGCCCGTCACTCCTGACCTCTGCCCCCCGAGGCTCCCATCCACCTGACCAGTTTCCCATACAGCCAAGCAGGTGGAGCAGGTGGAACAGGCTGCTGAGGGAAGCAGTGCCACTGCTGCCCGCCCCCCACTCCCAGGTGAGGCTGAGGCCAGGGGCAGATAGATGGTGGCTTCTCTGAACTCAGGTCCCAACTCCCCTCCCAGTTGCCCCCAGCTTCGCAATGCAGCAAAATGCCCACCTGCCCAGTGTCCGCCGAGCCGTGCTCTTCCTGTGTGTCCCTCTGGTCTCTAACAAGGAATCCCCTTCCATAGGGAGCCAAGAATGGGGTCGAGCCCCCACAGGGAGTGGGGGAGTCTCAGCAGGACAGGTAGCAGGAGAATGGTAAACCTATCACTGGCACTTTTCAGGGAGTTATTTGCCATTTGGGCTAGTACAATGATTTTCAAAATTTTTAAAGCCACAAACTTAGGAACTGAGAGAGGGAGGATGGGAGGGAGCTCATGTGCTGGGAATCGCCCTCATCTGCCACAGCCCAGGTTGAGAAGGTGGAGTGGGGAGAAAGAGGCTACTGGGTCCTGCTGTCTGCCCCGCTGACAGGCAGACCTCAGGGGGACAGTCAGCGCATCACAAGCGTCTTGGAGAGAAAGTGTGCACCTGTTAACTCTCCTAGTCCCATGACAAATTGGAGAATTGAAAACTCCATTAGCTAAAGCCTTTAGTTATAGTCACTCCCTTTCATTCTCTATCCCAGACTGATGCAACTTTTCAAACTATTTCCTTAAGGTTAATTGGGGGTCAGGGGAGGGGTGTTGGGATTGTTTGCAGACAAGGAAACTGAGGTTAGATACCACATAGCCATGCAGGCAATGGTGAGGTTAGATACCACATAGCCATGCAGGCAGTGGTTCGCAGCCCAAGCTGCACTGTCCAGTGGAATCACTTCAGAGTTTAAATAAATACCATGCCTGGGCCCCACCCAGAGATATTCTGTTGACTTGGACATGGCTTTTAAAAAGTTCCAGAGGTGACTCTATCATGCAGCCACTGCCCTAGTGGGAGGTGATGGGGGGCTGAGAATGTGGGGTGCTGGACTCGGGCCTTCTACCTTCCTGCCTAAGGAGGGAGAATGCAGGGCAGGGAGAAGGAATCCGTGGTATTTCCCTGACCACCCTTTCACCCCAGCCTAGGTGAACAGGGTGTGGTTCGTGGGGCAGCTGTAGTTATGAGCAAGGTCTTGGCGAGGGCCCATTCGTGCCACCCTGATACCTGCGCCAGCTGCAGGCCCAGCTCACTGAGCTCTGTCTCCACAGTGAAGGAGCGGGTGTCTGGGGGCAGATGCTGGGACTGGAGGGGGCAGGGCCACACTATGCTTGTCCTAAGACTAGTACTGGGCTGTTGCAAAGTGGACTGTGTTTGTTGACTTCTTTTTTACTTAAGGGTGTTTTCAGATTTGCTCCAATATTTACATGGAGTAGTCATATTTTTAGAAGAAAGATGGAAAGACAAATAAGTTGTTGGAGATTTTGGTTGCTGGGCTGTAAACATAGCGTCTGAAGACCAGGTTCAGCTCAGCTCTACCAGACCTGGAGAGTCTCCAAGAACTTTGATCTCTCTGCCTACATCCTCCATAAAGGAGGAGGCTTGACTATGACTACCTGGGGAGGGAAGGGGCATGGAGGGGCAGGTAACACCTCCCTAAAATTCATTTTCTTCTTCCCAGAACTTCTGGGCCCAGCCTGGCACCTTCCCACACCCACCCCATCCACAACCCATTCAAGAATATACACATGTATATGTCCATTTTCAGGACTCAGCTCACTGGCCACCAGGCCCAGCTCCTTCAGAGCCCCCAGCAAGTCAGGCTCCCATGTCAGGAGCTCTGTCCCCTGGCTCACCCTGCTCAGGCTGCAGAGGGGGCCTCACTGCCTACACTCTGCTTTAATAACATACCCAGTGCCCGGCCTGCCATCTGAGTGCCAGGGGAAGCAGCCAGCCCGATCATGCCCCACAGTGTTGCAGGTGGGGCTATGGGCATAACACACCCCCATCCCCTTGCATTCCCATGGTGGTCTTGCACTGTCAGTCACACCTAGATTAACCCCCAAGCCCCAGAGACGGACAATCCCATTAGGCAGTGTGGAAAGTAGTTCACCACCCCCACCCTGGTTGAACACTTTAGGGGTCACTACACTGTTGCTTCTAAACCTGGACAATGCACTGTGATCATCTGGGGAGCTTGGACAAATACTCCTGCCTGGGTCCTACCATCAGAGATTCCAAATAGAAATAGTCTGGGGCCTGAACTGGGAACGAGGATGTTTAAAAGCTCTCCCAGCTGATTCTAATATTATATTCAGCCAAGATTCAAAACCAGTGCCCTAGACCCAAACTGCCCTCCCTACTTGTTAGGGACTGAGTCTAGCCCACCCCTGGAGTCAGCACTGGGCAGGCTGTCCTCTTGTCCACCTTTGGGCTTCCCCTGCCGGCCCTCATGGGCCATCTCTCAGCAGCCTCCCAGAGGAGACACTAGGTCTCACACTCACAGGGCAAGCCTGTGCCAGATGGGAGCAGGTTTTCAGCACGATCCTCTGGGTTTCCGACTTTCACAGGCCTGGGAGCCCTGTCCTCACTCGGGAGGGACAAAGAAAACAAGGCGGGTGACCCTGACCACATTGTTCTCAGGCTGGGATGGTAATCCCCCTGGTAGCTGGGCACCCCTCCCATGAGAGCCGAGTGCAGGACAGATCTTTGCAGGGACTGGCTGACCTAGGATGGGCTGCAGGTTTGGCTAAGCAAACAGTGAAG